>NW_016806721.1:607361-631194 GCF_001698545.2 Rhinopithecus bieti
AGACGGAGTCTCGCTTTGTCACCCAGGCTGGAGTGCAGTGGCACCATCTCGGCTCACTGCAAGCTCCGCCTCCTGGGTTCATGCCATTCTCCTGCCTCAGCCTCCGAGTAGCTGGGACTACAGGCACGTACCACCACGCCCAGCTAATTTTTTTTTTTTTGTATTTTTAGTAGAGACAGGGTTTCACCGTGTTAGCCAGGGTGGTCTCAATCTCCAGACCTCATGATCCGCCCGCCTCAGCCTCCCAAAGTGCTGAGATTACAGGCGTGAGCCACCGCGCCCGGCTCAGAATATACTCTTTAAAGTGAGAGCAAGTTGCTATCCCTTGCAAACCCCACTGTAAAGAAAGAGACTCAGTGCTTTGGGGGGATCTTTGGATTTTGAGACTACATGTATCATATTTATGTGGGCTCTTCTAACCTCTTACTGGGTAACTCATAAATATGACATTTTTGAATGGTATCAGAATAAGAAAATAGCCTGTAGAAGGGAAAGTATGTCCTGAGGTTTAGATTCAATCAACAAACTCAATAGCATTAGAAGGGTTTATGACAGACAGAGAGGTTTTATGGAACTCTTGGCAAGTCTCAATAAGAGAAACAGCACAGACCCTTAAGGTTTGATAATAAGGCCTGGCCCTGTCACAAACTCTTCTCTATTTGAAAATCCCCTGTGACTTGGTGTTGGACTCCAGTAGAAACTGAATATTTGATCACAATAATAGCAAATAATCATATATCCCCACCTGCACATACTCAACAGGGGGTTGTTAGCTGACATACTGAATCATAAAAGAGTGGATCCAGTAGTATGCTTCAGTGTAACAGAAAAGGAATTTATAAAACTGAATTTAAGGATAACTGGAATGCAAAGATAAACTGAAGTAGAATTAACACTCAGTTGCACACATTTTCACTGTTGTGTGACACCTGTCTCAACCTGTATCTACGATTAGTATAACATGGTTAACATTCAAATCAAGACACTTTTAAAAGTGCAAAGCAGGCTGGACACAATGTTACACACCTGTAATCTCAGCACTTTGGGAAGCCAAGGTGGGCAGATCAGGAGGTCAGGAGATCAAGACTATCCTGGCTAACATAGTGAAATCCAGTCTCTACTAAAAAGGCAAAAAAAAAAAAAAAAAAAATGAGCCAGTTGTGATGGCACGCACCTGTAGCCCCAGCTACCCGCGAGGCTCAGGCAGGAGAACTGCCTGAACCCAGGAGTCAGAGGCTGCATGATAATACCATGGCTCTCCAGCCTTGGTGACAGAGTGAGACTCCATCTCAAAACAAACAGACAATAACAAAAAACAAAACCAAACCCCAAAACAGCGCAAAGCAACACTATTATTAAGATGGAACGGTGGGTGTAAATTGGAAGCATTCTGGGAAAACCAGGATCTATCATCACCCTATTTATGACCATTTGACAAAGCAAGAAATGAAAGAAAAAAAATGTAGCAGTTTGGTTTATGGAACCATGTGCACCACATGCAAGCAACTGTCTGATGAGAAGTTGTTACATTAAAGCCCTATTCAGGAATGATCTTCAAAAACAGTCATATAGAGATATCTCTTTAATTAACAGACTATTGAGAAATGAGAGTACATCACTTCATATAAAACAAGAGGTGGCCTGAAATATAGCTCTATGCTGATTTATGGGCAGTGACTAATGGGTTGACTAACTTATCAGGGAAATGGAAAGAACAAAATAGGAAGATTGTCAACAGGGAATTTGGAAACATGGGCTTCTGAAACAGCTTAAATATGCAAAACTATTTTGACCCCTTTAAATGCTGACTAGCAAGCTGCCACTATGGATAAAGCTCTCCCAAATGAGATGGAGCATATGAATTATGCTGAAGGTGTCAACCATCCAGGTGCTCTCTCAATGAGCCTATTTATACAGTGACCATGACAGCAGGCATGAGGGCTGTGCATGAATTGTACAAGAGGTACTTTCTCATCCAGGCTGATTTGGTTACTGCTATAATGCTCAACCAGACAAAAGTAAAAACCTCCCAATTTGGTTTTATTCCCTGGAAGGTACTAACTGGCCATCTGACAATAGGTTGACCAGTGTGGATACTTTATATCTTGGGGGTGTTTATTAGATAGATTTTGTTACAGTAAAAATTAACACCAAAATACCAGTGGCTTAAAACAATGACAATAGTATCAAGAGCCATTTCTTGTTTACATTATATGGACTGACTGTGGGTCTGTTCCATTTGGCTTCCCCTCTGTTATTCTACTCTGAGGCCCAAGGTAAAGGGTCCCAGACTAAAAGAACCTCTGATTTCAGACGCCCTGCTCTTGTGACAGAGGACAAAATCAGAAGAGGCTGAACAAAGTCACACAATGCATTAAAGTCTCCATTGTGCATACAAATGATCTGAAACACAACCACTGATTTTTTTTTTTCAACCAAAACAATTCACATGAATCTAGGCTCAGAAGTAAGGGTGGTCGGCCGGGCGCAGTGGCTCACGCCTGTAATCCCAGCACTTTGGGAGGCCGAGACGGGTGGATCACAAGGTCAGGAGATCGAGACCATCCTGGCTAACACTAACATGGTGAAACCCCATCTCTACTAAAAATACAAAAGATTAGCCAGGCATGGTGGTGGGCGCCTGTAGTCCCAGCTACTTGGGAGGCTGAGGTGGAAGAATGGCATGAACCCGGGAGGCAGAGCTTGCAGTGAGCCGAGATCGCGCAATTGCATTCCAGCCTGGGCAACAGAGCAAGACTCGGTCTCAAAAAAAAAAAAAAAAAGAAGTAAGGGTGGTCAAGTATCCTCCAAATACCATTTACCAGGAGGCTGAGGAAATTATATAAACAAAGGGCACTGAAGCGTAATCCTCTTATAGGGAAAGGAACTAACATTGATAACAATAATGCAATCTTTCATAAAATGAGAAGAAATCCCCTTCTCCACACCACATGAGAACAGACATATATTCCAGATACATATTTACCATCTTTATCTGCAGTTCTTCTGCTACAACTGAGCATATAAAATTACAGAATGCTGCATTAATTGCCATATTATTCCATACAAAGCATTCCTTGATCAAGAGACATATGCTATAGCAATACAAGGATAGCAATGGGTTGTAGTACAGAAAATTTAGTCTTACCACGTCTTCCATTACTACAATATTTTCGATAGAATAGTTAATAGTCTATAGGATTAGTGTCAATCAAAAATGTACTATATGCTTTAAATTAGTACTGGGTATATGGTGCAATCTCTTCCACAGATGGGATGCATGTGTTTAAGAGCCAAAGAGTAGAATTAGGAGCGATTTTTCTCACTGTTAACATACATAACGTGTTGGAAGGATTTGTTCTCCCCATCTCCATTAGCATGGGCTTTCCGGGTATTTAGATTTTGGTGCTCAAAAGGAGGAATCCTTCCAGGAGAGAACACCATCGTGATTCCATTAAATTGAAAGCTGAGACTGCATTCTGACCAGCTTGTACTCATTCCCTTTTTTTTTTTCTCTTGGTCCCATAAACAGAAAAGGGGTCATTGAATTTCCTGAAATGACTAATTCTGATTTCTAAGAGAATTATTGGTCCCACAGGCAGCAAATGGGTCACTGAATTTCCTGAAATTCTGATTTCTAAGAGAAAAATGTCCTGCTGCAAAGCAACGGGGAAAAGAACAATGTTAGGAGCCCAGGTGATTCATGACTCACAGAGGCTCCCCTTAGTACTGCCTTGAATAATTCAGGTCAGTGAGGAAATGCAACAGGGTAACCAAAGACTCCAATAAAAATCTTGAGTTATTCTACCAGATACATAATGCCATTCAAATGGGGTGCAACTAAAACTTGGGACCACAAGTTGCAGTCAAAGAAGGCACCTGTGATTACCAACAAAGACCTCATGGCTAACTAATGAAGTGAAAATTACAGCATCTATGTTCATGTTAATTATTTATTTTACTTCATTTTTATGCTTGCCACATGGCATAAAGAGATAGCTAGAATTTTAGCTTCTGATAATAACTACTATTTCACATTCCATGTAGCTTCTAGAACTTTGTGTATCTTTTGTATCAGGAACACACCTTTTTTACCTGAAGAAATAATAAGAGGCCGAGGTGGGCAGATCATGAAGTCAGGAGATCAAGACCATCCTGGCTAATATAGTGAAACCCCGTTTCTACTAAAAATAATTAATTAAAAAAAAAATTAGCTGGGCATGATGGCGGGTGCCTGTAATCGCAACTACTCAGGAAGCTGAGGCAGGAGAATGGCATGAACCTGGGAGGTGGAGCTTGTAGGGAGCCAAGATCATGCCACTGCTCTAAGCAACAGAGCGAGACTCCATCTCAAAACAAAACAAAAAAAAAGAGTAGATGCCAAGAAAAAGAAATGATAAATTGTGCTATATATTTTTTATGTGCCCCTTTCAATACACTCTCTATTCCGTTCAACTCTACTCTGTAGCAAGACGGAATTGTATGAGTTGCACCAACTGACGTGTAAATAGAGTCATGAGAGCAAGCACAACTTGTGACGATGTTTTTATTGCATGGTAACACTCACCAGTGAGCAGCTACCACAAAAGACGTATTAGGTAATTCAGAAGGCAAAATGACGTGGCCAATTGATATCAGACGACCTCTGTCATCAATCATGGTCAATGTCGGCTGATTGCTGTTCAATGAAGTGTCCATGGTGTAGTGTAAGCTAGACATGGGCCCAATAAGATGCATGTCAACTAGGCATGGGCCCCAAAATATAGGTTTAGTCACCAAGGTTACACGAGCTACTGCAACTGCAAATATCCAAACTTTTATCAACTGGAACCAAAGTTGGGACCTCAATCAGATACCACCCCTGGAAACCAGTTGGAGGAGTGGGTATTGTAGTTTGTCTTACTTGCTTTCCTCTTGTTAGCTTCTCCAGAAAAAGAGACCAAGCAGATCCCAGAGGAACTGCTCCCAGAGTTCAATAGCAAAGGTGACAAAGTAGTCTACTTTTCCACAAATACATCTCTATTTCAGCCTTTAGGTCAGCATGTTGTAAGCACCTGTGTCTCAATACACATAGTACCCTATGGATAAAACTGTCAATGATGTGGAAGAGAACCCTGATAGAGAGAATATCATGAAAACTCTGGAAGGATCACACTATTGAAGATTCCATTGTTCTTACAGAAAATGACTTGAAAGTCATCAAGCCTGAAACAATAAATTCATCCTGCTATATGAATGGCCCAAGTATCTGGAAAGCAGGGAAACCATGGTACATCATTCAGACGTCATGAGTAGGAGTGAAGTAATCATTTCCTCAGCTGTTGAGAGTATTAGCGGCTGATGGCTGATGAGCTAATTTCCTCTTCAGAAATGGGTTCACCCAAAAAGAGTTACCTCATTATTTATGACTGGTGGATATGAGGTGACAAAGGCTGAATCCCTTGTCTCAATTCAGAAGGACCAACCCACTTCCAGATCGGCCCAGCAGAGTGATGATGAAGTCTGCAACATTGCTATGTGAAAAGCATACCTATAGAGCCTAGTACGACTCAAGAAAAAACAAAGTCATTTTGTGACAACTTAGAGCAAAAGGAAGGTGAAGGATCTAAAGCTGAATAATTTAATGCCAGCAAAGGATGGCTTAATAATTTAAGAAAACAGTTTGGCTTAAAACATATTAAGGTAACAGGAGAAGCCAGCTCTGCTGACCAAGAGGCAGCAGACAGAGTTCCAAGATGCCATTAATAAAATCATTGAGGAGAAGGTATATCTACCTGAACAAATTTGTAATGAAGAACAAAGTGCCATATTTTGGGAGAAAAAAAGCCACAGAGGACATTTATTAATGAGAAAAAGAAGCAAGCACCAGGACTTAAGGCAGGAAGTGACAGGCTTACTCTACTATTTATTTATTTATTTATTTAGCAAATGCAATCAGGTTTATGATCAGAACTGCCCTTATCTATAAAGCTGCTAAACCCTGAGCCTTGAAGAGAAAAACTACACACCAGCTGCCAGTCTTTTGGTTGTACAACAAGAAGACATGGGCAATAAGAACACTTTTTCTGAATTGGTTTCATTGATGTTATTTTTTTTTTTTTGTCCCTCAAGTTAGAAGCACCTTGCCAGTAAGGGACTGCCTTTTTAAGTTATTTCAATGTTGACCAAGGCCCCTGGCCACCTAGAACCTCAAGAGTTCAATAGCAAAGGTGACAAAGTAGTCTACTTTTCCACAAATACATCTCTATTTCAGCCTGTAGGTCAGCATGTTGTAAGCACCTGTGTCTCAATACACATAGTACCCTATGGATAAGACTGTCAATGATGTGGAAGAGAACCCTGATAGAGAGAATATCATGAAACTCTGGAAGGATCACACTATTGCAGATTCCATTGTTGTTACAGAAAATGACTTGAAAGTCATCAAGCCTGAAACAATAAATTCATCCTGCAGAAAACTATATCCAAACGTTGTGCATAACTTTATTGGATTTATGACAGATCCAGTCAAGGAAATCATTAAACAGATTGTGGCTATGGCAAAATAGGTAGGGAGTGAAGAGTTTCAAGATACGGATCTGGGAGGAATTCAAGAGTTAACAGACCACACACAAGAAGAGTTAATGGAAGACAAATTGATGGAGATGACTGCTTCTGAACCAGTGCCAGACAATGAGGAAGACGATATAGAAGCAGTGTCAGAAAGACCAACCCCTCGTCCTCCTCAGACTACTCAATATGAAGATGATGAGAATAAAGCCTTGATGATAATCCACTTTCCTTAATATATTTTCTATTTCTTATATTTTTCTTAATATTTTATTTCATCTAACTTTATTAAAATAATACAGTTTATAATATATGTTTTTATTGAGGGTTTCAGTCAACAGTAGGCTATGGTAGTTAAATTTTGGGAAATTAAAAGTTATAAACAGATTTTCAACCATGTATGGGAACTGGTTTTTCTAACCTCCACACTGTTTAAGAGTTAACTGTATATATAAAATACATACAGAAACAGAGAAACAGAGAGTGGAAGAGACAGATAAAATAGGCCCCAATATTTAAAATATTACAGGAAAATAGCATTTCATCAGTTTATTTGCTAACATTTTCTCTATAATCTAGATGAATATAAATTTACATAAAATGTGCCAAGAAGAGTTGTTTTTCTAGTACTGTTCCAAAGAAAAGGTAAAGATTTTGCTGTACATAGTTATAAAATGTTTTAAAATAGCTCAAAACATCCCTAGCTCTAAGTCAATCTTCTTGTTATGATCAGGTTTTAGCCTGATTTTTCCAACATCTTACCTATTTATTCACCTCAAGGACAAGCGTTCTAGTATCACCCAGTGGTAGAATATATTATGGATATGTCAATACCCAGTGACATGTAAGAACACAGTATTCATAATACATTGCATATATTTCTTTAGCAGTAGAGGCCTGGTAATTTAAAATAGAATTGGCAGCTAACACAGGAGTGTGAAATCCATGTTGGCATCAATGGAGGGTTTTTCATATTGCTTCTTAGTCACACTCTCAGTTTTTCCTTTCATTGCCCTGGTGTAAAATATTCTTTTCTTTTTTTCCATTAACAGGTGTCACTAAGAGTCGATTTTCATGCTATGCTCTTTGTTGAATTTTTTAAAGATATTTAACCTTAACGGAAGTTTTGAAGAAAGGCTTCTCTGTGGGAACTAAATGTTATTTTGCATCAGTCACATTAGGATTCTTACGGTTATTTTCCATTTTATGCAATCTGTAGAGGTCTTCAGCATCAAAAAATAGAATGGCCATGTATTGTAACAATGCTGGCTGTTTAAATGCCGTTTTCACTACATTTACATTCTTCAACAGCACTGAAAGTGAATTAGTACAAATTGTCATAAAAACAGTGTGCCGTATTCAAACAAGAGTTTAATCAGACTGACTAAGTCAACTCTGCTATTCTTCATGCATTTATTCTGTTGTATGAGAAATTTTGACCTTGGGAAATAGGGGAAATTCATTGGAATAACCTATGTATCAAATTTAATGAGTAGAAGTACCAGTACATATGTTAATTAATTCAAAAGAATCCATACAGTTCTGTCAGACAATTATGGGGAGAAAGAAGTCACTCAGAAAGGGGAAAACAAGCTGAATCATGGGTGGATTTCTTTTTAAAACCTCGAAAATAAGAGAAATAAGAACACTAAAATGCTAGCCAAATAGAATTAGGTCTCCTAAAGTCTGCACTAACACATACAAATGAATTAAATAATACTCAGATAGAGGCAGACACAGACACAATCCAAGAAGCTCTACACTCCAGAAAATGGATAATTCCCCCAAGAGATGTGTAAAATGGTTAACCTAAGCCTGTGTGCTTGAGAGAGTTTGGGGATTCTCTAGACCTGGTCATTCTACTTACTTGGTTAATGCCATCATAGAATAAGACTCAGGGAGGCACATATCCGTGTTGTTTTACCTGATAGGTTCTCCACAGCAAAAAGCCACAGAAAAACCAAGGGTAGAGTAACTGCAAACACTCCCTCTCCACGGAACCCATTTAAGGTGCTCAGAGTCAATCATTTTGCACAGACGGCTACTTAAATGTGTTTGTGCCCCAACTAACACCTAGCAAAATGGAGAGTAAAGCAGGGAGATTTGCATATTTAATTCATTCATTCAATAAATATCTATTATGTGATCATAATATTTGCACTTCTAATTACTCATTATACTGGACACTTAAGTTTCATTGTTTTATGTACATCAGCTATATTTCATTACAAAATGAGAGAAAAACACACAATGGAAGCAGAAAACAATATAATGGTAACAACAGAAAACTGAAGAGGCAAATTCAAAGAGAAACATGAAAAAAAAATCCACAGGATTAATTAAAAGAGGCAGAATGTCCAATATATGGTGGAAAACATGTTTAAAAGAGGCAGAATGTCCAATATATGGTGGAAAACATGTTTAAAGAGGATAGACATAAGAATTCAAAAATATATCAGAGGACAACAGATGTAGGAAAATAAAATATGGCTTGAGTTGACAAAAGACTGGAGTTTTCAGACCTAATTACTCAATTTACTGGGCAAATTATTGCTCTAGTTTGATCTCCCAAAGTTCAACTTGATTGAAAAGAACATAATTCTGCAAGAAGACTTTCAGTGAAAATTAAAAAAAAAAAAAACCTCGTATCTAGAGAGAAAATAATCAGCCAGGGTGGCATTATTCTTCTCTTATACTACAAGGAAACCAGAAGATTATATACCAAGTTTTGAGAGGAAAAATATTACTACTCAAAAGGAACACACACAATAGTTAATAATATAAGCATCCTGAAGAAGTTCATGTAAAATTTACACTCTGATAAAATTCATTACCCAATGTGGGTCCATTCATTTCTTAGCAACTTCACTGCTACATTCACATACCAAATTCTCATTAGTATTATCTGGACTATTTTAATAGCTTTTTAACTGGTCTCTCTGCTTATATCCTAAAATTCCTATGATCTATTCTCAAAAAGTGTTCAGAGTAGTCTTGCTAAAATTTCAGCTAAAAAAATAATGTATTACTCCTCTGTTCCAAGTACTTCAGTAGTACTATATCTCACTCATTGTAAAATCCAAGTGTCTCAGGCTGACCTACAAGATCCTAAAGGATCTGATCCACATTTGTTCTCTTGTCTCATCTACAATCCAGCTTCTCTCCCATTGCATGCTCTAAGTACACTGACCTTCTGAAGCATGCCACACTTAAGACTGCCTCCAAGCTATTCCCTTTCCCGTTTTCTCTGTTTGAAATATTCTTTCCCCAATTTTCCAAATGGCTCAGTCCTTTAATATCTCAGCTTTCAAGACCAGCCCGCCCACATGACGAAACCCCATCTCTACTAAAAATACAAAGAAATTAGCCGGGTGTGGTGGTGGGTGCCTGTAATCCCAGCTATTCAGGAGGCTGAGGCAGGAGAATCGCTTGAACCTGGGAGGCGGAGGTTGCGTCGGGCCAAGATCGTGCCACTGCCCTCCAGCCTGGGCAACAAGAGCAAAACTCTGTCTCAAAATAATAATAATAATAATAATAATAATAATAATAATAATGATGATGATGTATGAAACTGGTTGTAGATTATTTTCAGGATCAAAGAAAATACATTTTCTCAAAATAGCCCAGCTAGCTGATACCAATTTTTCTATGTGCAAAACGAGTAACATTTGCTAAAAAATTCCTAATGAACTTGTATTTGCTTAGAAATCACAAAATCATTATTTAGTTTACTAAACAAATTATAATATAAAGTAAAATATACATATTATATAAAACTATTAGGTGGGCATAAATATATGTCCATAAATAAATCAATGTATTCTTTTAACCGACATTTATTGAGTGTATACTGTATGCAAAGCCTGTGTGTTTATAATCCAAGAGTGAACTAAAGAGATGTAAGTTGTGCAGGAAACATCTTGGTGTCTAAAGGGAAATGAAAATACTATACAATTACAAATAAGTCAAATAAGTGTTACAAACCAGAAGAAAACAACTGCCATGGAATGTCTGTAGACATTTGTTATCATTATAAAAATAATATAAATATCATTACAAAAATAATATAAGCGGCTGGGTGCAGTGGCTCACACCTGTAATCCCAGCACTGTGGGAGTCCGAGGCAGGCGGATCATGAGGTCAAGAGATCAAGACCATTCTGGCCAACATGGTGAAACCCCATCTCTACTAAAAGTACAAAAATTAGATGGACGTGGTGGTGCGCACCTGTAGTCCCAGCTACTTGGGAGGCTGAGGCAGGAGAATTGTATGAACCCATGAGGCGGAGCTTGCAAGGCTTTCTTATGTAAGACAAAACTATTACTGATGAAGGAGAGAAGTAATAAATTGGACTATACTAAAACAAAAAACTGAAAAAAACATGCTATCAGGAATTAGAAAAGGCAATCCTCAAAATGGGGTAATCACACCTAACAAGTAATTTCATTCCTAAATATATAATTTAAAAATAATAAAACAATTTAAAATTATTAATAAAAAATGTAAACACTTCTCAAAAGAAAATATCCAATTGTCCACAGGATGATAGTAAAACATGCTCAACTACATTCGTTGTCAAAAAAAAAAAAACAATTTAATGAAACTGAGAAACACAGATGCAAAAAATTCTAACAAAATATTAGCAAATCATATCCAGGAATTATATAAATGAAATCATGTATCATGGCCAAGTGAGGTTTATCTTGGGAAGGCAAGGTTAATTCAACATTCAAAAAGATCAGTGTTATTCACTATATTAAAAGAATAAAGGGCAAAATTACAAAACCAACCCAGTTACTACTGAAACACCTGATAAAAATCCAAACTCATCTGTGAAAAAACAATACAAAACAAAACAAAACAAAAACCCTCTCGGCAGATTAGTAATAGAAAGGAAAATCTCAACCCGATAAAAGGGCTCTACCTGAAATCTACAGCTAAGATAAATTTTAAAGATGGAATATTGTCTTCATGGTAAATCAAGAAATAGCAAGAACATCTGGTTTCATCACTTCTAGTCAACATTCGTCTGGAAGTCCTAGCCAATAAAATAAGGTAAGATGAATAAGTAAAAGCCAATGAGATAGAAAAGCAGTAAAACTGTCTTTATGTCCAGATGACAATGTTACGTACTTTGAAAATTCTATGAAATCATCCAAAAATATGTAGAGCAAGGCTGTAGGATGCAAAATACATGTAGAAAAACTAATTGTATTCCTAAATATTGACAGTAAACTGGAAAATAAAATTTTTAAATTACATTTGCAACAGTTTTTTAAATTAATAAAGTACATAGGAAAAAAGCTAATAGGAATTATACAAGTCTTTATATTAAAAAATTTAAAACTATGGACCCTTTCAGGAATGAAATTAAGAAAAGTTCTTATAAACGGAGATAAATGCCAAGTTCCTTGACCAGAATATAAAATATTTTTAAGATATCAATTATTGCCAAATTGATCCACAATGCAATGCAATTTCAATCAAAAGTTCAGCAGGATTTTTCACAAACAGAAATTTATTCTAAATTATGTATGTAAATCAAAAGATTCAGATTCAGTGACAAAACAATCTTGAAAAAGGATAAATGTGGAAGATGAATATTACCCTCCCATGCTTGTCAAAACAAACATACACATAATGCCGAACATATTTTTGTCAAAGGTGCCAAATAAATTCAATGAGAAAAGCTTACTTTGTATAAAAAACAAACCTATAGAAAAAACGTAAATTCATATAAAAAAATGAAACATGACCCTTTTTTCATGCCATATACACAAATTAATTCAAGGTGGATGACATATTAATAACATAAAGGCTAAACTTTAAAAAGAACATAAAAGAAAATCTGTCATTTTAGTGGTAGCAAATATCTTTTAGACAAAACACAAAAGGCACTAACCATAAAGAAAAGTTGGCAAATTAGATTTCATCAAAATTTAAATTATCTGTTCATCTAATTGCACCTGAAATAACTAAAAAGGCAAAACACAGAAATGAGAAGGTAAGCCACAGAGTAGTGAAGAATATTTGAGATTATAAATTACATATATACACATACACACATATTATACATATTTAATGTTCTTGCCTACAATGTTCATTATAGCTCGATTTGTCATAACCCCAGACTAGAAAAAAAAAAAAACAACTGTGATGAAATATGTATTTCAGTTTTTGTTCAGGGTTCCTGACTCACAGCTCCAATAACCCTTGTAATTTCCTAAGTGACTTGAATAATAAGAGCAGCTTTGTGAAAATATTTGGCTTTTTATTTCTGAAACAGCTGCAGAACAGCTTCAGATCGATAAAGGTGAAAAACAACATTTGTTTGATTTATAACAAACCCCTTTCAATCATACCAGTGTTTATGTTCATGAGGTGATTTCTGTAAAAAGGAAAAGATTTATACAATCTAGAGAGAAACCAGAGTACTAATGAGGTGATTTTTTTAAAAGTCTCTAAATAACTACCAGACTAGGATGCTGGTTACCAGGGAATACAACCATGTCATTAGAGGATTGGGACTCACAGCCCTACCCCCACCTACAGAGAGGAGAGAGGAGCTGTAGACTGAGTTGATCGCCAGTGGCCTATGATTTAATCAATCATGCCTAAATGATGAGAGCTCTATAAAAGCCCAAAAGGAATGAGTTGAGGGAGCTTACAGGTTGGTGAATAGGAATATATCCATGTGGTGATGCACTCCAACTCCCAGTGGACAGAAGCCCCTGCACTTGGGGTTCTTCCAAACCTTGTTCTGTGCATCTCTTTATCCGGCTGTTTATTCGTGTCCTTTAAAATATCCTTTGTTATAATTGGGTAAAAGCAAATAAAGTGTTTTTTTCTGAGTTCTGTGACCTGCTTTAACAAATGAATTGAACCCAGAAAGTGGTGATGGCAATCCCAGTTTACAGCCACTTGGTCAGTTCTGGAGACCCAGACTTGTGACTGGGATGTGAAGTGGGAGACAGTCTTGTGAGACTGAATCCTCAACCTGTGGCATCTGATGCTATTTCCAGGTAGATAGTACTGAAATTATATTAAATTAGAGGACACTCAGTTGGTGTTCATGAAAAAAAATTGCTTGGTATACAAGGAGCCACTCCCACACACACGCATCTTGGGGCACAGAAATATTCTGTATTGAGTGTTGTGAGAGTATAGTAAAATAAACAGAGTTTGTTTTTTCCTGTATCTTACTCCACTGTCCTTGAATTGCTGAATTGGCGTATAAATACAAATTGTGCAGTAGTTACACAATGGGACACTACTCAGCAATAAAAAGAAACAAATTACTGACATATTAAACAACATGCATAAATTGACAAAACCTGTCAAAAGAAGCCAAATTCAAAAGAGATTCTATTCATTCATGGTTGAAAAACAAACGAAATGAACTTGTGGGAATAGACGTGGGAGTAGAGGTTCCTTCTGTGGTAGAGAAGATTGCGTTGGAAAACATAACACAGAAACTGTCTTGGATGATGGAAATCTTCCGTAGGTTATTGGGATCACAGTTTCATGAGTGATTATATTTGTTGATGCTCTAAACTGCATACTTAAAAACACATGCATTTTGTTACATGTGAGTTATCAATTAATTTTTAAAAAAGGATGCAATGGAAAAAAGAATGCAAACACTCACATATGGGGTTGTATGCAACATGTGATAACACTGTTCCCAAGAAAATGGTTAAACTGAAAATGAACACCATATCCATTTCTGATAAGGAGGTGGAACAACCAGATTTCTCACACACTACTGGTGGTAATGTCAATTGATACAACCATTTTGAAAACCCCTCCAGAAGTTGAACATATGCATCTCCTACAACCAATCAACTGTATATGCATCTCCTACAACCAATCAACTGTATATCCAGAGGATATTCTCAACAAAAATGTATACTGTGTTCACCAAAACTCATTTACTTTACTAGAAGGTTTATAACCTTCTAGTATTGGTTAAAAAAAAAAAAACCACCATAGATAACTATGATATGATGACACAATAAAACTCTATAGAATAAGAGTAAGCAATTTACAACTACATACGACTAAGTGGGTGAATTTCCCAAACACAAGTAGGGCCAATCTACACTCTAAAGAGCCAAGTACTGACCTGGGGTAGACGTAGTTTAAGAGAGATTCTGAAGTTCTGAAATAGAAAAACTCGAGCAAGTTATAGATCACTTGCTCAAGTGCAGTCAGTGTATGGAAATGTACCATATAAAATACGTACTTACACTTCAATGTTAAAAAGAAGCTTTTGGGAAGTTTAAAATGAATGATGTAAGGAGCTATTCATTTGGGCAGTTCAATAATGAATGATGTAAAGAGATATTCACTACCCTAACCCAAAAGAGGCAAACAGCTCACTGATGACTTTAACTTGTTGACTGGTTCAAACATCTGCCAGAAAATGTTGTAGGCAAAATAATTTTAGAAAAGACATCCTGCAATTAGGATTAGGAGATCTAGATCACTGTCCTGGCTGCAACTCTAATTGAACTATAAGTTTCATCTAATTATTTCACATTTATAGGCCTTAGCACTTTTCACCTATAAAATGACATAAATACACAGATCATCTATTTAGTTATGTTCACCTCTAAAATTCTTTGGATCTGTTATGTAAAACTAATATAATACTTTTAAAATTCTTGATATCTTAATAAAATAAAAATACAAAAAGGTAATAGACATAATGTTTAACACTTTTATTTAATGATGAATAATATTTTCCAAGAGGAAAAATAGTTTGTTAACTCTTCATCCCTTTAGTTTTGGCAGTAGGTAGCATTTTGATTAAATTGTAAATGAAGTCTACTGAAGAGCGAAGGAAATCTCAAGAGGTGCTTAACGCTGGTAGTGTTTATATGGGCCCATGTTCCTCTATATTCCAATGTGATTTCATTACATGAGGTTGAAAATATTTATGTAAGGCTTCTGTTTAGGGGAACAATTATCCTACCTTCATTTTTATGATTTCTAAATACCACATTAAATGCACTGGTATTGATTCAGATAATAAAATGGCAATCAGTACTCAATGAATTGAATAATTCTCTTACAAACGTGACAGCCTAATGTCTATCTGCTTTTATATCCATGTTTTTATTTCAGCTCCCAGGACACCTTTCTTTCACAAACCATTAAGTTTCCCAGTGTATGGAAGCTTTTGGATTATTTAGCTTATCATAATAAAAACAGTCTATGCAGTGTAAACTCCAGAAAAGGCAGAAACAATTTGTATGTATTTCTCCTTATTAGAATAATAAAATGCTGCCTATAGGACCTACAAATACAGGAATAGACACTTTCAGCAAAATAATTCTCAGGCATAATGACTTTTATTTCTTTCCCATTCCCCAAGCAATAGGTTTATAGAGTATGATTCTTCTCGCTGTCAAAAAACAAGAAAACAAAAGAAAAAAAAAATAAAGTTTTCCATATTGAAAACTGTGAATGCTAAGAAGCAATAAACTTCACGGAATAAGAACTTCAAATTTATAGCAGCCTCCATTTACATGAATTTTCACTTTTGAACACAACCTACCCATCTCTTTAAAGCAGAGGGTTGCAGTTTCTATCGTGAACCCCAAATCTCTGAGACAAGTCTCCGTCAATTTAGGAAGTTTATTTTGCCAAAGTTAAGGAGGCACGGACGTGAGTCAGTCTCAGGAAGTCCTGACGACACGTGCCCAAGGTGGTCGAGGTACAGCTTGCTTTTATACGTTTTAGGGAGACATGAGACATCAACAAATATATGTAAGAGGTGCATTGGTTCAGTCTGGAAAGGCAGGACATCTCAAAAGAGGGAAGAGGGTTTCCACCTCCCAGGCTGCATTCCTTTGAGTTTCCCATTAGCCTTTCCAAAGGAGGCAAGCAGATATACATTTATATTGGTGAACAGTGGGATGACTGTGAGTTCTGTCTGTACTTTGTCCATAGGAAATTCCTGTGAGGTATGTAGCTTTTTAAAATTTTACTATTATTATTGTTATTAATCTTAGTAGCTTTTTTTTTTTTTTTTTTTTTGAGACGGCAGTCCCGCTCTGGTCGCCCAGGCCTGGAGTGCAAGTGGGCCGGATCTCAGCTCACTGCCAATACTCCGCCTCCTGGAGTTCACGCCTATTCTCTGCCATCACCTCCGAGTAGCTGGGTAAACTACAAAGCGTCCGCCCACCTCGCGTCCGGCTAGTTTTTTGTATTTTTTTTTAGTAGATGACGGTGGTTTCACAGTGCTGTCACCCAGGATGGTCTCATCTCCGTGACTCGTGATCCACCCGTCTCGGCCTTCCCAATAGTGCATGGGATAACAGGCTTGAGCCACCGCGGCCGGCCAGTAGCTATTTTTTTAAGGAATAGGATGGGAGGCAGGTTTGCCCTAAGCAGTTCCCAGCTTGACTTTTCCTTTTGGCTCAGTGGTTTTGGGGTACCAAGATTTATTTTCCTTTCACACTATTAAACCACTTTTATGGCTGCTTGTTGGGCTAGAAAAGTCAACTCTTGTGATACTCATTCTGACCCTTCCCTGCCATTTTTAAGGCAGATTTTAAAAGATTCCAGAGCTGCTTGGGGTAATCAACTTCAGAACCATAGACTCTTCCTTCTATCAACACCTCCACTTTGAAAGTTTCATGCTCGCAAAACCCAATGTGCACAAAATTGAACTCATCACCCTCCCAAATCTGTTCATAAGAGATTCAATTTCCCTGGGATCATGTTTTCATGTGAGAGGACTGAGGGACGGTAACAACTCTGCCTGGAGAGCAGAAATCTAGCATCCTTGGCTCAGCCTCTCTGGGGCTTCCCTTCTAGTTGTGCCTACCAGCAGAACACATGCCCTCTAACCTGCTTTCCTACACCCACGGCTGAGAGAGGGGGTGTTTCAATAAAACTGTCTGACTGGATAGGTTTACCTGTTTCATTTAGGAGTTATATTACAACTTCATTGTGTCCATGTTATGCAATCATCACACTTCAATTCAGCTTTATCTATAATAAAACTAGGATTTTGAACTCCACTCCTCTATTTTTTGTTTGGAGAGAGGAAAGGAGGATTAGGCACACTCTCACCAAACCTGAGTGTTTGTACATATACACAGTTTTATTAATAATTTATGTAGCATTGTATTTATCATTTTAAAGTGTACAATTCAGTGGGTTTTTGTATATTCACAAAATTACTGTTCAAGTATTACCATTACCAAATTCCAGAACATTTTTTTTTACCTTCCTTACTCCAAAATGCATATGCTCATATAGTCATTACAAGTTATTCCCATTCTGCTTTCTTCCTTTCCCCTTGGCAACTTCAAATCTACTGTCTGGCTGTAAATTTGCTCATTTTGGGTATTTTACATAAATGGAATCATATAACATGCAGCCTTTTGGATCTGGCTTCTTTCACCCAGCACATTGTTTTCAAGGTTCATCCATATCATAGCACGAATCAGTACATCATGAATCAGTACTTTCATGGCTGAATAATATTTCATTGCATGTTTATACCCATTTTGTTTTTCTATTCAAAAGTTGATGGATATTTGGTTTCCACTATTTTTCTATTGTTAATTATGCTGCTGTATTTGTGTATAACTTTTGCACAGAAAAGTATTTTTAATCGTCTTGGATCTGTTTGTATCTAGGAGTAAAACTGCTAAGTCACTAAAACTCTATATTCAACATTTTCAGAAACCACAAATTATTTTTTCTATTGACTGTGCGCCATCATGCATTTTGAGAAAATGCTTAAAGGTTCTAATTTTCCACATCCTCATCAGTATTTGTTATTGCCTTTTTAATTTTAGCCAACCTAGTAAATATGAAACACTACCTTCATCTCGATTTGTATTTGGATTTCTCCAATGACTTTTTTTCTTCATGTGCTTATTGAAAAAAAAGTGCTGAACTTTTTTTTCATGTGCTTATTAGCCATTTGTACATCTCTTTCAGAAATATATCTATTAAAATCCTTTTTCTATTTTCTTAATTGGGTTGTCTTTTATTGTTGAACTGTAATAACTTTATACATTTTCGACACTGCACATTTATCAGATACACAGCTTGCCATTATTTTCTCCTGTTCTGTATGTTGAATTTCCACTTTTGTGATAGTGTCATTTGAAACACAAAAGTGTGCATTTTTATAAAGAGTAATTTATATATTTTTTGTTGCTTTTCATTGCTTGTACTTGCAATGTCATATCTCAGAAACCACTGCTTAATCCACAGTTATAAGGATGTACACGTTTTATCTGAGTTTTACAGTTTAATCTCTTATATTTAGGTCTTTCATCCATTTTGAGTTAAGTTTTGTCTACAGTGTACAGAAGAGGTCCTCTGTTTATATTTCACTCCTTTGCAGCCCGAGAGAGTAAAAGTGGCTGTTTTTCACTGGTACTCTGTGAATTCAACAATTACATTACAAATGCTGATGACACCAACTTTTTTGTCTTAAAAAATTTAGTTTTGAACTCTGAGCTTCAGTTGTTTCTATGCAACTTCTTACTGACATCCATGATTAACAATAAGATGCCTTATATACTCTTTCATAAATGGTATGACCAAACTCTCATGTAAGTTGAACAACCTTCATAGAAAGCCCTGAAGTCCATCCCACTATCTTCTCACAGCTAAAGAATACATACAGCCTCTGAACCATCTCGGCTTCTAATTTTACCTTCTACTACTTCATTCTCTAGAAAGAAGCCAGTCTGACAATTTGTAAACAACACAACAAATCAAGTCTCTCCCCTCCTTGAAATACTCCGATGACTTCCCTGGGGAGTGATTTTGCCTCTGAGGGGAAGCCTGGCAATGTTTGAAGATATTTTTTATTGTCACAATGGGGCAAGGGACGGTTGCTATTGACATCTAGTGGGAAGAGGCTAAGTAGGCTGCTAAACGTCCCACAACACACAGGACAGCCCCAGAACAATTATCTGGCTCCAAATTTCAATAATGCCAAGTTTAAGAAACCCTGAATTTCACTAAAATAAAATCCAAACTCCTTACCATGAACCAGAGGGCTCTACAACACCCGTGTCTGCCTCTTAGATCTCACCTCCCATGTATAAACCCTCTTGCTATACTCCAGTCACACATCTGTTTGTTTAATATACAAAATGGTTCTTTTAAATCTCAGCCTTTAAACCTTACTCTTTCCAGGTCAGGCACGGTGGCTCATGCCTGTAATCTCAGCACTTCAGGAGGCTGACGTGGGCAGATTGCTTGAGGCCAGGAGTTTGACACCAACCTGGGCAACATGGCAAAACCCTGCCTCTACTAAAGCTGTGAACATTAGCTGGGTGTGGTGGTGCACGCCTGTAATCCCAGCTTCTTGAGAGGCTGAAGCGCGATAATTGCTTGAACCCTGGAGGCAGAGGTTGCAGTGAGCCAAGATCGTGCCACTGCACTTCAGCCTGGGTGACAGAGCAAGACTCTATCTCAATACATAAATAAATAAATGAATCTTGCTTTTTCCTTTGCCTGGAACACTCTTCCCCCCAATGTTTTCCTGCTTGGCTGCTTCCCAATGCTCAGGTCACTCTCAAACATTACCTCCTCAGTGATTCAAGCCCTGACAACCCCAAGAAAGACACTGCTATATGGAAAGACAGCATTTTATAAAAGGTGATTATGAGGGAAACATAGGATGAAAAACTGCCCATGAAAGATATGAAAGAATTATAGACTACCTTTATAAATAGCAGATGCTGAACAGCTGAAATTTATACTGAGGTTGTATGACATGCAGTTACTGAGGTTTTATGATATTCTCTTTGAAGGTTGAGCAGCCTGGAATTGGAAGTGCTATATGTAAATATTAACTCATGAGTGGGAAGGGTTGGGTGAACATGGCCGAATGGCAGTAAGAGAGGACTGAGGTTTCCATTAGCATTCAAACAGAATCAGAAGAAATACAAGGGAGGTGAAGGAGAGGCTAATATTAACTTTCAGAAAGCGGTTCCGATCCAGACCCCAAGAGAGGGTTCTTGGATCTCAAGCAAGAAAATATTTGAGGAGAATCCATAAAGTGAAAGCAAGTTTATTAAGAAAGTAAAGGAATAAAGAATAGCTACTCCATAGGCAGAGCAACAGCAAGGGCTGCTCAACTAAGAATAGAGTTATTTCTTGATTATATACTAAACAAGGGATGGACTACTCATGAGTTTTCTGGGAAAGGGATAGGCAATTCCCAGAACTGAGGGTTCCTCCCCTCTTTACATCATATAGGGTAGCTTCCTGACATTGCCCATGGCATCTGTAAACTATCATGGCACTGGTGGGAGTGTCTTTTAGCATGCTGATGCATTATAATTAGCATCTAAGGAGCAGTGAGGATGACCACTGGCCACTTTCATCATCATCTTGGTTTTGCTGGGATTTGGCCAGCTTCTTTACAGCAACCTGTTTTATCAGCAAGGTCTTTGTGACCTGTATCTTGTAATGGCCTCCTATCTCATTCTGTAAGTATGAATGCCTTACCCTCCTGGGAATGCAGACCAGTAGGTCTCATCTTTATTTTACCCAGCCCCTATTCAAGATGGAGTTGCTCTGGTTCAAACACCTCTGACACTTGCACATTGTAGGAAATGTGGAAAGGGAGGCATGGGGAGGCATATTGAAAACAAAGGGTGCAATTTCCATGGGAAATCAATTTAGAGAAGCAAAGGGATAGAGGTTACGTGCAGAGAGATATTTCAGAGATTTGGATCTTAAAGACAGCAATTCCTACTCATGATTAGATACAAACCATAGTCATTCCAGTGAGAACAAAAAAAAAAAAAAAAAAAGGAATTAAATGAAAATCCATGCAGCTAAGTAGATTTTTTAAAACTCAAAAGACTGTATGCAGGAATGACAGAGGTCATCACATAAATATTTAATTTCTCAAAGATGATGACAGGAGATGAGGGTGAGGAGACTGTGGATTTTGAACTGACATTAATCATAACGGTATTAAGCAGGTCCAAAAATTTTTAGGGGTGAACTCATAAAAATAAATAGTGGTTGCTGGGAACACTCACAGTGTGGTGAATGATGTTAAGGCTGGGGCCAGGTTCCACAAGAAAGAGTGATCTATGAGACTAAAGAGAAGAGAAAGTGCTGGCGCCTATTCTGAGTATCTGTCATTGTTGTGAAAAGGAGTATCTTAGCAAGTGAAAGATTGCAAACAGGATAACAAAAGGGTGTGATATTCCAGGCTACAAGTAGAGAGCTGATAATCAGGCAATGTCATGTAAAAGGAAGTATAGTGGGAGCAAAGAGAATATTGGCTGTCTTTTCAAACACCTGTGCAATGGTGGTGGTAAAAGAAGAGGACCCTGTATGATAGAATTGATGGGGAACTGACCAAACGGGATGAGTACTGAGAGACAGACTTAGGTTCAGTTAAGTATTAGAGGTAAAGCTTTTCAAGGAAATGGTTTGGTTTATATAAGACAGACCCTTTGGGAAAGTTGTAACTCAGAGCCGCATTTTAGTGTGAAGAATGAGAGCACTTCCCTGCCTCAGTGCAATGTGGCTGCATGATAGAGAGCCTGGATAAGATTACTTTCGTCCACAATCTCCTCAATGTTGAAATAGAGGATAGTGTTTTAATTGCAAGAAAACATCTCCTCCAGATATCCTTACCCTCTAAGTAAAGGTTGGATTTCCCACATAAGTTATCACTGAGCCCCATTACTTTTCCTAAGCTGTTTTTAAGTTGTTTTATGTTTAATTCCATTACATAAATACCATCAAAGGAAAGATGTAGGATTTGATTATCAGTTAAAATGACAGTTGAACTGGAAATCAGTGAGTAGAAAAGCTCAAGAGCCACTTACAATTTTAAAACTAAACAGACAAAGCCAGATGAGTAAATAAATGTTGCTTTTAAATATTGCATTAGGCCGGGCGCAGTGGCTCAAGCCTGTAATCCCAGCACTTTGGGAGGCCGAGACGGGCGGATCACAAGGTCAGGAGATCGAGACCATCCTGGCTAACATGGTGAAACCCCGTCTCTACTAAAAAATACAAAAAACTAGCCGGGCGAGGTGGCGGGCGCCTGTAGTCCCAGCTACTCGGGAGGCTGAGGCAGGAGAATGGCGTAAACCCGGGAGGCGGAGCTTGCAGTGAGCTGAGATCCGGCCACTGCACTCCAGCCTGGGCGACAGAGAGAGACTCCATCTCAAAAAAAAAATAATAATAATAAATAAATAAATATTGCATTAATCTTGCTATCTAAGATAAGGGAAACAATACGATGGATGGTCCTTCCAATACTGAGATTACAATGGTTAATATGACATGTCTTCCTAAAACACATAACACACTTTAGAGTGAATCTGGAGTGGATGCACTTACAGTATCTTATGTCAATTTAAAAAAAAAAAAGGTCATAAAAGACTTCTGCATTTTTATTCACAGATATGTGGCTAGTTTCATATTAAATGAGAGATTAATATTATATTACTACCTAGAGAACAATAATAACAACATCTCTGGTGAAATTCACTTGTGATATGTGTAACACTATCTTTCTAGACCGAAAGATCTCATATAAAGAAGTCACTATTGATAGTACAGGCTTTCCTTTGATAATATCAGTTGTTTGCAAAGCTTTTTCTAAAGCTGGATCAGATTCACATATTTTTCTATCACACAGATGATAGCTTCAGAGCCCTTGGGAGCCCTGTCAGTAAGCATTTTCTCCGTCTCCATATTTTGTGGATTCTTAAGAAAAACCCATGCTTATTCAACCATGGAAGAAGTGTATTTGGCCATAATAGAAGTTATATTTTAAATTCCCAAAAGGTAAGAGAGTCAGGTCTATCATCATTAGCAGCCTGTTCTCTCCTCTGAGTATCACCCAAACACATAGCATTATTAAGATACATAGTTGTAATTTTCTAAGAAATAAAGCGTTAATGTAACATGTAAAGATAAAACACCCTTCAAAACAACACTATCATAGGACAGAATGAAGTCTGATTTACGTAAATCAATTTTCCATGGCATTGCTAATCATTATTCAGTGTTTATCCAGGATGCACACTATGCTAAGAGCTATGTACCTCAATAAAATATTACTGTCACATACATTTTCTCTGGGAATTTATACATAATCTGAAGAAGGCAATTTTTAACATTCAAAGTATATTAGATTTAAAGCGCTTATAATAAAATGCCTCTTATAATATGAAAGGTCTATCTGACATTTTATATGACTTCATAAAAATCAAAATGTAAAATCTTTTCTCATCTTAAAATATTTATATATAAATTA
>NW_016806721.1:633843-635986 GCF_001698545.2 Rhinopithecus bieti
CTATGTAGCTAAAGATAAGCATGAAGTAATTTTAAAAGATAATTATGAGGTTCCTGAATTGTGTTTTAGATTAAAGGTGTATTCCCAAATTCAATTTAGTACAATTTTATGTCTTATGATCATTATTACTCATAAACAATTAGTTCAGCCATTAATGATGAAGTAGAAATAATGGTCACCACTATTTCTGTGACTTACAATACTGTACATGCGATTGTTACATATGCTACATATGCTACCTGCTTATTGCTAGTTGTCTTGGAGCCACTGTCACTGTCACTGTAATTCTGGGGTCCAGGCTGAAGGAGCAGTCCCCATCTGGGACAATGTAGAGCTCATTAAAGAAACAAAAGAGAGTCAGTAGAAACTGCTAGCAAAAACAAGGTATCAGTGTGACGGTAAAGTAAAATTACGTCAGGGGAAAGAGGATCTCATAGGGAAGAAAATTAATGTATGAGCTGTAAATCAAGCTACCCCAATACATTAATATAATTTTTACTTGGCACTCTAGTCTGTTGGAAGAGGCAGGGAATTTGGATAGAGACATTAAAATGGACAAAGGTTAACCTGTTCTTTTTTCTTAACCTACTATGGCAAATCTCCCAGAATTGCAAGTTGTGTTATTATTTACTGCTCTGTTTTCATTGAAACCCTTCATCTCTTGTGTTTATGCCCACTCCTGATAACCTAGGTCTGTTTTCTCCTTCTGTCTTCATGGTCGGGGTTTAACTTCCCTACTCTAACCTTGCTAAATCTGTTCAGAACTTCTCAAGAAGGCTAGAGACTCTGCAATACAGGATGTGTTTATATACCGCACATATGACATTTTTCTTCAAAATCTATTTCAGGAACAGTTTTCTGAAACACATTTCAATAGTTCACTATTAAGAAGTAGAGCTCTGAATATCTCTAATGTTTTCTGATCATAATTTTATAGACAAGCTCTGAATCTGAATTGTTAATCTCAAGATATATGTGCCCAAGCAAAAGCTGTATACCTAATTATTTGGAAGCATTCTTTTAATAAAAAGTGAGCAATGATTAATACAACTGGAAAAAAATTGTCAGATATACAGCACTGGCAGATATTTTACAACAGGGGAAATTAGAAATATAAAAAGCTAAAACCGAATAAGACTAAGTGTTTTTATGCTGCTGCTGTTGTTGTTGTTGTTGTAATTTAATTGCTGTGTTCAGACCCGAATTTTTTTAAAGATAATACATAAGTTTAAAAAATTGACTTTGTCCATTAAATATATAGTCTGCCTTTTCATCAGTCCAAGAGATTATATCTCTAGTAGCCCCTGATGAACAGAAATAGCTTGTGGCAGAGCGGGAATCACCATTACTCCTCTCTAGCTATCTTATCCTCAGAAATCAGAAGTTCTATTTTATTCTGATTCTGTCTTTTGAGATCTTGATCTTAACCTCAAGCAACTGTTATCTGTCAAAATCATCTGTAGCAGTTAGAGGGAGGAGTGCATTTTGTACCTCAAATGAGGAAACTGGGATGGTATGTAAAATTCTGAGGAATGCATTGTTATGGGTGTCAGTTGGCTGTCAGTATAAATTTTCTCAAGGTTCTCTACAAACATTAGGCATCCTTCCCAGTAGGGAAATAAATTGATGGCCCCTTCAGGTAAATGGCATACTGTTATGTGTGTGTAGTTATTTACTATTTTTTATTTTTTCTGTTTGTATAACCATAAACTTATTAGGTTAAAAGAACATTTGACCTCATCACAATCCAGATTATAGTATGACATCTCTCCCATTAGCTGAATGCTACAGCCATGTCCAAATCTTTCTCTTAAACTTTGGTCTCCATTCAACAACTTCATTAAAAATATCTTTAGGGATCTGCTATGCACCAGGCACACTTATGTGCCGTGAGGATACAAAATCAATGAAGTCAATAACGTCCCTGATCTTCATCCTCTAGGATTAGTGGTGAAGTGTGGGAATAGGGTCCAGAATGGTGAGAAGGGTAGTTCAACCATAATTTCATTCAAATTTCAGAAAATTCATTCCGGTTTAGCAGAGAAGGGAGAAGAGCATGCAGGGATATTTTACTGAAGAGACCAAGACTGAAGGAATTTTGGCAGATTTACTTCTATTACAGAACCATTTTAATCCCCCTTCC
>NW_016806721.1:636343-644458 GCF_001698545.2 Rhinopithecus bieti
CCCCCCCCCCCCCCATTATTTTGAGTCCAATAACATTCTTCTAGGATTTTCACTGCAAATCCTACCAAGGCTAATTTACTCATTAGTCCCATAAAACGCCTTGCCTCATTCCCTCAAACCCACTGTCCACCCTATGGCTCGTCTCCACAGTTTCTTCTTTCTCCAGAAATCAGTCCATATCCCCAATTCTCTTATAAACCTTCCCAGAGCACTTTTACCCATATGTGTCTCTTTCCAATCATTACAATGTAATAAAATACCACCTCTTATTTTTTAATATAACTACCAGAGGTGTCTTATTTACCAACATGTTTTCGATCCCTCTCCATTCTTGCATACAAGAATGGTTCACATCATATCTTGTTGTATTTCCATATCATAATGCCTCTAGAGATCAAATAACAAGTCAGTGAGTATGTAAATATCACTGTGCAGGTCAACTCTACATAGTGAAAAATGCATCCTGAGCAAAGCCATCAACAGAATGTCTCCCTGAAACCTTGAGACGTTAAGACATTCAATTGTGTATAGCACCTGCCAACCACTGTGTGAGGTGGTCTGACTTGTGACCGCATGACTAGAACATGTGAATATTTAAAAAATCAATAAAGTGAAAGTATATTAATTGATGAGCAATACTTTCTTATAAAATAAGTAAACAAAGTAAAATGGAAATTGTTTTTAAACAATTCTCAGACAATTTTTTCTTGTAGTGTCATAACCAAAATGACTAAGACAAACTTTGCTTAAACTTCAGACAGAGGACTTATGCTGCTTTACCTACAGTTGCTTAGGAATGATAATGGTAAATTTTAAGTGCTGCTGCTGCTGATGATGATATATGGTTTCTTGCTGTATTATGGGTCCTGTTCTAAGTGCTTTATATATAAAATGACAAAGTCTTTTCAACAGTCTTCTTATGATCATTGCACAGATGAAGAAAATGAGGCATAACAAGGTTGAATAACTCACTCGAGGCAACATAGCCAAACGTAAGGATGGGATGTGAACCAAGATATACAGGTTCTAGAATCCAGGCCCCATTCTACTACATCCTACTGCCTCTCTTTTTACTAAAAGTCTCCCAATTGTAGAAATGTGTATCTGCCATGTTCAATGTCATTTCAGAAGTTTGTAAGGGCTGTTCCTTGAAGCAGACATCTGGCCCCGTCAATGTGACTAACAAGTCTTTTCAGTTAGTAACATACTTGCTGAGGGTTTGACAACAAAGACTTAATGAAGATAGCGATAAATTCACACAGGCACGCAAGTAAATGTAAGCATCTACAGAAATGAAGAAGAGTAACTACTATGCCAGCAAATAAAATTCATCTTACCTGAATATATTTTCATATAACATAATGAGTAAATAAAAAACAAATATTATTGCTTATTGAACACTATAGTTTAACACTTTTCAGTAATATAGACAAATTATACTTGGCAGAACAAGCTCTCAATATGCTTACAAGGTATTCCAGAAAGAGGTAAGTAAATGTGTACTTAAATCAATAAAAGTGAAGACAAAAAACATATTTATGGACATCAGGGTTTCTAAGGAACTACATATAATTGAATTCTAGCTATTGTTTTCTTGAAATGAAAATGGACATTGCTAAGTATTTGATTATTGAAGATAAAACGAATGTTATCTATACAACACAGAGTTCATTATTACAAGCAGCAGAAGAATGTTATTAGATCCACAGATCAATAGAAAAATGCTATCGTTTTGCTGTAGGTAACAGAAGACTCCGTTTTTCTTTTTTTTCTCAGTGTTTTATTGTTGTTGTTGTTTTAGCCACTAACACAAGGGAAAAATTTCCCCATCTTTCTCTTTATTTTCTTGGAGTATAATATCTTTCTATATTTAATTTTGTCCTTCCTTGAACTTTATAATACTTAATCCCTCTCCTTCTCCTTCTTCCCCTCTTGACACTGGATCTCTGCAGATGACTATCTCATGGTTATTTTTCTCTGATTTTTCTTATTTAAGTATGTAATAGAATTAAAAAAAGATCTTCCCACCCACATACTCTTTCCCAAATAAGCAGTTTTCATAAAGCAGCCATCCACTTATACTTGTTCTTTGTGTACCTTTCCAAAGGGAGTCCGTATCTCTAAAGTTTTATATTCCCATCTTTTTCTCAAATTTCTCAAATATACCATAATGTTTTACACCTTTCTCTTTTCATTCATTCTGCTTGGAGATTAGTCTATGTCAGTTTACATGACATATTTTCAACCTTTAATCTTTTCCTTTTCCACATGTAGTATAATAATTCAAATTATTTTAAGTTATGTGATATTCTACATATTTTTATAAAATATATATTCGTTTATAGCTAAAATAATTAACTAAATTCCCATGAACTCTCTGTTTTACATAATAATCTTACATATATCATTCCAATGGGTTCCTTCTTTTCCTTTTCTAATTCTGCCCAGAGAAGAGAATTATTCTCTTGACATTTGTGTTATAATCATCTTGGTTTTAAAAACTTTTATATCATATATTTTAACTCAGAAATAGTATTTTTTTCAATTTTCCTCTTTTAAGCTTCATAAAAATGGAATTATATAGCAGTCTTTGAGATTTGTTTTTATGTCAATATCACATTGATACTTAATAGTTGTGATACTTTCACATTCATTGAGGTATGAGATTTCATCATGTGAATACACACCACAATATATTGAAACCAATGGCAAGAACCACAATTACTTTTGCACCAACCTAATATTTATGAAAGCTTCTGTTGATGGGCCTGGAGTTTTGTTTTTTTAATTATGAACAAAGCCACTACGAGAATTCTTCTACGTGTCTCCTGAGAAAATGTAAGAATGTATATAAAATATTTGGCTGAGAGTGAAATACCTGCTGATTTGCAGGATATGTGAGTGTCTAAATATGAGATATTGCCAAATTATTTTTCCAAAATGGTTGTACAAGTTTACACACGAATCAGAAGTATAAAAATGCTCCCATTGTTCACACCCATGCCAACACCTGGTCTTGCCAAATTTATATTTTCCCTCATTTCTTCTAAGTACGTATCAAAGGGTGGATATGCTGTAGTTGCATGTTTAACAGATATCACCAAACTCTTTTCCAAAGTGGCTACTTGAGCTCATGTTTTCATCATTAATTATTTTAACATACAAGAGTTCCTTTTATTCTATAAATATTTTTCTATAAATTTCTCTTTATTTATAAGTAAAATATGTTATTTTACCTGAGAAAACTATTTTTTAAATAACCTGTTTTATTATTTATGTTTCTCGGATGCCTTTTGCTTTGTTTTATTTATTTATGTTTTGTCGTGATTGCTTTGAACAGGCAAAACTTTTTACAAAGTAGGTTTTAGAGCTGGGAGATTGAGATAGATGCAGACCAAAAACAATCAGCTGTAATCTTCTGTAGGCATTTTGCCAGTCATTGGTTTATAGAGAAGAATCATATCCTTTATTCTGTCATCTGGGAACTACAAACCCAGATGTCAGCATTCTGTGGGACAAATAGACTAAGATAAACCTGGGGTTGTACGTTCACGATATGTTCATTTAGTTCCCTTTTTTTAGGTGCGTAATCTTTTTTTTCTGTCAGCTGTGTCTAATGTGGTGTATTAGTCAGGTTTCACACTGCTAGTAAAGAGATACTTGAGATGGGGAAATTTACAAAAGAGGTTGAATAAACTCACAGTTCCATGTGACTGGGGAGACCTCACAATCACGGTGGAAGGTGAAAGGCACGAACCACACCGCAGCAGACGAGAAAGGAGATTGTGCAGGGAAACTCCCCCTTATAAAACCATCAGATCTCGTGAGACTTATTCACTCTCATGAGACGAGCACGGGAAAGACCCACCCCCATGATTCAATTACCTCTCACCGAGTTCCTCCTACAACACGGGGGAATTGTAGGAGCTACAATTCAAGATGAAATTTGGGTGGGGACACAGCCAAAACATATCATACGGTGAGTACAGAATCTTTCTGGTTACAGTTCTTTAGACAGCAAATCTCCCAGTTATTCTGGGTTGCAGGACGGGTAGTTACTTATACACACAGGACGGAGAAAGAAATTGGGATTCTGATTAGCAAAAACAGACTTTCAGCCTTCCCTCTGATTTGCTGATGGCCCAAGCTACAAACCCAATGTTAGGAATTCCACCTCCTTCTACTTCCCAAGTCCTCTGGGTGGGGATTCGTGGTTAATATGCTTGCTTCAGGACTTACCCTGCATTCCAACGTAGGCTTCAGACTTCTCCTGACAAGTAAATTAACACTTGTCCGTCTATTTTCCACTTTTGAAGTGTATGGCTGTCATATTCTCTCCCACACTCCTCAGCAATGTAGGCTGATGTAAACCGAGTCTTCATTTCTGCTGCATTAGTTCAGCTGCAGAAGGGAAAGTAGGTATAGTAATGTATTTTATGCATCATGCTTCTTTCCCTAATCTTTCTACTTGAACCTCCCAATACTGGTATTAAGTATTTGTCTGGCTCCTCGTTCCATAATTATGAAGGTTCCAACCTCACTTTGATCATTTCTGAGCAAAATTCTGGCTTTATCCTTCATTTGCATTATTTACAGTAGTGAATTCCCAAACTTTTTAAATCCACTGACCCCTTTGATGAATATAAAAGCCTTCTGAATATTGTATCTAATAAGTTCAAGAGCAGACACCATATACCTCATTAAGAATCACTAATATCTGTGTTATCTTAAAGGCACAAAAAATTAATCTGGGTTTTCTGTATTTTGCAATGTGAAAAACAATAAAAAATTAAAGATAAAATAATATTATTAAATACAATGAGACTATATATTTGAAACTATATTGACTTCAGGGAGTTTGACCCTGTTGTGAAAAACTAGTTAAGGGATATCCAGTTATGCAGGTTCAAAACAGATCAGCCCACCAGGAGATGGGATTTGGGTTCTAGCCACCTTTGTGTTTTACTATTACAGTAAGACATTAAATCCATCTAGAATTCAACTTTCTTATTAATAATTTGAAAAAGTTTTATTCAATGGTATGAAAAACTTTCAGCAGAGAAAAAAAAACTATCATGGAACACAATGACTTCTTATATGTTAGGAAGTATTTTTCATCTTTAGCCATTTTGACTGAAGGAAAACCAAACCTTTTTCTTCAATTCAGAGGTCTCTGAACCTTTCTTCTGGTCTCTTCTCTGTTGATTTACACACTTAAAACAAATGAGGACCAGTAACCTGACCTCTCTTTCCTTCCATTGCCAACTTACTGATATGTAACATTTTAATCTACTTCTGTATCTTCTCTAAATTTCTTTTTGTTTGTCTTTGCCCTTATATTTTAGGGCAGGTGACTTCCAGGAATTTTACAGAGTATTCCAGACATAGCCGTAGCCTACCTGTATAAACTAGAACTTCTGCTTCCCACCTGTGTGCAACCTCTTTTCAAGCAAACTGCATTGCAAAATTGTGTCTAGACTGTCCCTTTCTATGGCTATCAGACGCCTATATTAAATGATGAGCAAGGAAGTTTGTTCTGGTCGTGCCTAGATGTTTTTGTTTTTCCCAATTATATAGTAGCATAATTCCAGGAAACTTTCATTTCAAATTATTGTAACTTATCACACTAATAATTCTTTACTAATATATGGGAAGTTAGGTATATTAAGGACCTGTCTATTTGAATATGATAACATAGGTCACTCTGCATCTACTAGACTCAATGCTATTAATCCAACAATAAAAGGAATTCCTCAGGAAAACTGAGGGTCTGCAGGCAAGGAAGGAACAATCCAGGGATCTGCCTATGCCTGACAAGTGTGCAAATCAGCAAATGTTTTAAGACTATATACTGTATTACATAGGAGAATCGTCAGCTTAATGCCATTCAAGTATTGCGGTTTTGTTCTGTACAGCACCGAGGTTTTGATTTAGGATTACTTTATTTTTTTCAAACTATATATGTACTTTCATGTTTAATTGTAATTCCAGGAGAGCAGCTATATTATCTGCATTGTTGTTATATTCCCAGAACCCAGAAAATAGATGTTCAATAAATGCTTTTCAAATGACTGGTAGAATACAATAAGGAAGAGTACCTTAGTCTTTTCAGGCTGCTGTAACAAACTACCACCCCCTGGGAACCTTACAAACAACTCAAATGTATAAATAAATTTTATTTTATTTATGAGACTGAAAAGTACCAGGTCAAAATACCAACACATTCAGTGTCTGAATCTGATCAGGGCCCACTCCCTGGTTTATATTGCGGGTTCAGATATAAACATATAAATTTCACTGGGACATAAACATTTTAGTCTGCAGGAAGAAGTAAAATAGTATATATTCACATCTATCTTTGATTACCAAAATTGCAAATATGCTACTTAAAAATAATAGGAACTTTGCTATATTACATTCCCATCAATAGTATACAAGGGATCTCTTTTCTTCACAACCTCACCAATATGTGTTATCTCTTTTGATAACAACCAATGTAACAGCTGTGAGGTGACATCTCACTGTGGTTTTAATTTCATTACCCTAATAGTGATATTAAGCATTTTTTTCATACATGTGTTGGCCATTTGTATGTATTTTATTGAGAAATGTCTGTTCAGATCTTTTGCCCATTTTCTAACAGGTTGTTTTATTGTTATTATTTTGCTGAATTTCTTTTATGTTTTATATATTCATCTCTTATCACATATATGGTTTGTAAATATTTTCTCCCAATCTGTGGATTGTCTCTTTACTCTGTTAATTGTTTCCTTTGCTACACAGAAGCTTTTTAGTTTGATGCCATCCCATTTGACTATTTCTGCTTTTGTTGCCTGTATTTTTGGTGATATCCAAGAAATCATTGCCCAGACCATGTTATAGAGCTCTTCTCCTATGTTTTCTTCTGATAGTTTTCAGTTTCAGATTTTAAATCTTTAAACCGTTTTGAGTTGATTTAGTATGTGACATGTGATAAAGGTTCAATTTCATTACTTTGCATGTCAATATCCAGTTCTCCTAACATCATGTATTGAAAAGACTGCCCCAACCCCATCGTGTCTTCTGGGCAGCTTTGTTGAAAATTAATTTACAAAATTTATTGGTTTATTTTTTGGCTATGTTATTCTATTGGTCAGTGTTTGGTTTTATGCTACTTCCATGCTTTTTTGACTACTATGGTTTTGTAAGGTATTTTGAAGTCAGATACTGTGAAATCTCCAGGTTTGTTCTTGTTATTCTTTCCTACTTGGGGTTGTTTATGAACCTATGCAGAGTCTCCTAGGGTATATAATAACTTAAAATTTGTCATCCTAGCTCTACAGTGTCTATAACATGGTATTCCCTCAAAAAGTATAAGTATCTAAGTATTAACAGTTTCCTAGGCCTACTATAAATGTAGTTTTTTGATGAAAAAGTATCTTTGATTATGTAATTTATGACAATTCATCACTATGCATGTTTTGTCCATTTTTCTTTCAAAATTTTCTATAGCAAGAATATCAATTTAAAGGATTTTATATAACACAAAGGAGTAAAATTTCAAAAAAATGTTTTCTTTTGTCTTTTACTGAACCAAAATGTGATTCCGGCTTTCAACATGAGACATTTTGTATATTTAAGTTCAGGAGGAATCATTTTGACTTGTGATATGCTGTCAGTAGAGTGAAAATAAAACTGATTTGATTTCTTTTCATTCATGTTCCAAATACTCAAGTGTTATATATCATATTTTCTCAAAGTGTGGCTAGGCCTAAAGTTACCACTCTTTCAGCCTCAGTTGGGATATAAAAAACTGCTTTGGGGGCGGAGCAAGATGGCCGAATAGGAACAGCTCCAGTCTCCAACTCCCAGCGCGAGCGACACAGAAGACCGGTGATTTCTGCATTTTCAACTGAGGTACTGGGGTCATCTCACTAGCGAGTGCCAGACAATCGGTGCTGGTCAGCTGCTGCAGCCTGACCAGCGAGAGCTGAAGCAGGGCGAGGCATCGCCTCACCTGGAAGCCAAGGGGGAAGGGAATCCGTTTTCCTAGCCAGGGGAACTGAGACACACAACACCTGGAAAATTGGGTAACTCCCACCCCAATACTGCGCTTTAAGCAGACAGGCACACCAG
>NW_016806721.1:647238-666219 GCF_001698545.2 Rhinopithecus bieti
ATGGGGAGGGGGGAGGAGGGAGGGATTGCCTTGGGGAGTTATACATGATATAAATGATGAATTGATGGGAAAAAATAAAATAAAATAAAATAAAATAAAATATAGAGTTCATACTGGAGGACTCTTAAAATTGATATTAAAAAAAAACTGCTTTATGAGTTGCAAATCTTTAAAACATACATATTTCTTCACGAGTATTCGGTAAGTCAGAGAAATGCTTACCTCAAGTAAAACCAAAGTAAAAATGACAGTGAGTAGCAGCCTATGAACATACACACACAGGAAAATAAAAAATATTATATATCATGCTAGTATGGTTGCTGTAAGAAAAACTAAAACAGAACTCAAATAAATGGAAACCTACACATCTCATCATTTGTCTCCTAATCAGTAAAATCTTGTTGAGGAGGCCTTGTTGTCTGGGGTGACACCTGAGGTTCTTTGCCTCACAGCCACAGAGATCAAGAATGTGGACACACATTCTTGTGTGGTCCATGTCTATAACATGGTATTTCCAATGTTAGAAGGGTGAGGTATAGAAATTTAATAGGCGAAAGTAAGAGAATAGCTCTCTGCTACAGAGAGGGGTCCCAGAAAAACGGGTTGTCAATCTGTGGTGAAATGCAGGGGTTTTTATAGATGATCTAGTGGTGAGGCAATGTCTGATTTACATAGGAGAGGAAAAACGTGTTAGGACCTGTTGTGCCATTTGCATAGGGCGTGACTCTCTGGCAACCCCCATCCCAATCTTTTATTATGCCTGTGGGTTCTCTGCTTGAGCTTCTCCATGTTGCCCATTTTTTACAGTACACAAGCTGACAAAAAAGAGAAGGTCGAGCCCCATGGTGGACATACGTGGCTCCCAGGGAGCCTTGTTCCATTGGTGTAGCTGCCTGCATTCCCCCATGCAAGCTTCCAGCTTCCTTATTTGTGTTTGCAGCTTGATCTTTTAGGTTGCTCTTTGTTAGAAAAGAAATGATTTCTTGGGCTGATTTTTGTTAGAAGGGAAGTTCTGCCAAGGACACTTTTGCTCTATCTGCCTAAATAATGTCTACCTCGTGCATCAGTTTTATTGACAAAAAAAATTTCTTTTCATTCTATAAAAGCATTGTTAGCAACTGTGATAACTGATGCACATGCTTTCTATTAAATCTTTCTCTTTTCCCTTCAAACTGATATTTGAAATAAATTTTTCCACTAGTTTGGCAGACATGGAATTCTTACAATACCTTTCTAAAATATTTTTGGTTATAATTGAGCCATGGAATTAAAAGCAGTGGCAAATGAGGCCTTTTGTTTGGTGCACTTACGCTATAACTCTACACAGATTATATAGTCAATAGCATTTCCGTGATACCTTGACAGTCCTTTTAATTGATTCAATTGTGTCCATCAATAAAGGCATTTCCAAGTGTTAACCCCAGTATCTGAAAATGTGACATTATTTGGAAAAAAGGATCTTTGAAGATGCAATTAACAATTTCAAAATAAAAGTAACCTGAATTTAGGATGGCCAGTAAATTTCTTATAAGGACAAGTGTCCTTCCAAGAAAAGAGGAAGATACGGAGACACAGAGGGCAGACAGCTATGTTAAGAATTGCCAGCTTTCTCCGGAAGCTAGGAAAGAGGCATGGAGCAGAGTTCACCTCAGAGACTCCGAGAGAAAGCAGCCCTATCAAGTTGATTTTGCACTTCTGGTCTCTAGAACTGTGAGAGAATAATTACTGTTGCCTCAAAGCTACCAAGTTTGATATCCCTAGGAAAGTAATCTATTGCCATCCCTACCATAAATAATGACATTTTTTAATCTACCAGAAGCAATATAGAGTACGGTAAAGGAAACAGCTTTGGAGATTGGCTATCTAGTTTCAGTCCTGAGTTAACCACTTATCAACCTAAAAAATAATTAAATATTGCCAAAAACTATACAAATTTTATTGGACCTGTATTAGAATTAAGTAGAAAATTTTCTAAAGATATTGCTCACAGTTTTGCCAGCTATCTAGAAAATATCCTATAAATACTAATAAAAATTGTTCTCTGTAGGATGCTGCTGGTTTTATCTCTGTAATTGAGGTGGAGAGAGATGCAATAGCTGAGGTTTCAAATTAAAATTTACTATTTGTTGTAATGTAAACTTCAGTAAAATGTGGCTTTTTTCATTCATTTGAAAGTGTATCTTTTTGCATATGTGTAATTGTGTCAGCCATGGAACGGAGAGAAGATATACCAGGACCAACCGCAGAAGAAGAGAAAGGAGACAAGATAGAGAGAAGCCAAGCTGACGAGTTAAATACCATTAAGGAATTTAGGCACTGTCTTATACAATGAAGTGCCACTAATGGGAACCAAGCTGAGAAATAACATGCCTTGGTTGTGGTTTATATCAAGTATTCTGTGTTTTATATAAAGTATTCTGACTGCAGTGTGTGAGAATAAATTTAAGGAAGACAGAGAGAAAGCCCAGTTAAGAAACTTTTGCTGTGCTGTATGTGAGATAACAAAGACTCAATTTTATTTTATTTAAATTTTAATTATTTTATTTATTTTGAGACAGAGACTCACTCTGTCACCCAGGCTGGAGTACAGCTGTGCTATCTCGGCTCACTACAACCTCTACCTCTCCCAGATTGAAGCAATTCTCATGCCTCAAACTCCCGAGCAGCTGGGGTTACAGGCATGCACCACTATACCTGGCTATTTTTTCTATTTTGAGTAGAGGCAAATTTTCACTACTGTGTTGGCCAGGCTGGTCTCGAACTCCTGGCCTCAAGTGATGTGCCCACCTAGGCCTCCCAAACTGCTGAGATTATAGGCATGAGCCACCACACCTGGCCTGCAAAGACTCAAATTTTTAAAAATGATAGTTGGATAAAGAAGAGGGATGAGATCAATACTTCCTATCAAAACTTCTCCTTTGAGAATCATACTACCCTATTCTTTCTGTATTTTCTACAGCTTCCTTTGTAGGAAGAGATTTTTTGACTGAATGTGAAATGTGATATGAGAGGATGAGAATAAAAATGACAAATAAGGATGCATGATTAGTAAAATATCGAATGAAAATGTACAGAAATGAAGCATATTTGGGGATAAAGAAAGTGAACTCAGTTTCCCCATGTTAATTTTTGTGGAACAAGTAGAACAACCATATGGAAATACACAGTAGCTTAGTCTATGTCTAAAGTAAAAAAAAAAGAAGTCTGACCTATCCATACAAATTTAGGAGTTGGAATATATTTGCTATTAAGATCATCAGACTGGATGTGGTGGCTCATGCATATCATCCTAGCACTTTGTAAGGCCAAGATGGGAGGATTGCTTAAGTCCAGGAGTTTGAGGCCAGCTGGGTAACAGAGTGAGATCCCCTCTCTACAAAAAATAAATGAAATGAGCCAGGCATGGTGGCACATGCTAGTAGTCTCAGCTACTCAGCAGGCTGAGGTAGTAGGATCACTTGAGCCCAGGAGGTTGAGGCTACAGTGAGCCAAGTTTGTGCCAGTGCATTCCACGTGGGCAACAGAACTATCTAAGAAAAAAAAGATGAGAATGTGTAAGATCACCAAGGACAGTATGTAGACTCTAAGAGTTGTTCCTAAATACAAACATACAGAAACAGAAAGGAGGAAGAGAATCTCGGAGGAAGAGAATCTCTTTACGAAGAAGGCAAAAACCAGAGGTATGACAATGACCAGAGGAGTGTTGTGTCATGACAGTGAAAGAAATTATGAAAGGCAGAGTAAGTGTTCTAGTGTTCAGAACTCATTCAGCAGAGGAGTAAAATACAATATAGGATTGTGAAGTTCGAAGATATTTAAATTAATGATTGTGTTACAACTTAATGGCTCCTTCTTGCTGGCTACCTGGAAAAGCCAATACACTGAGAACAGCAGGAATGTTACAGTCGAGAAAGAGTTTAATTATTCCAAAGCAGCCAAGTGGGAAGACTGGAAATATTTCTCAAATCTGCTTCTCTGAGAGCTCAGAGGCTAGAATTTTTAAGGATAATTTGGCAGGCACGGGGCTAGGGAATGTATGCTACTGATTGATTGGGTTAGGGATGAAATAGTAAGCGTGTCTAACTGTCTTCGTGTACTTGAGTCAGTTTCCAGGTGGCGATCCAATGACTGGTTGAGTCAGTTGCTTGGTATGAGGCATGAGTCCAGGTAGAGTCTGTAGGTCAGGAGAATGCAAAAGTCTGAAAAACAGCTCAAAGATCAATCTTAGGTTTTGTAATAGTAATGTTATCTATAGGAGCAAGGTGGGGGTGGTGTTTCAAATCTTGTGAACTCTGGCTATGTGACTCCTAAGTGGTAAGGAATTTTCAAAAAGCAAGCTAGGGAGCAATGGCTGATTATCATTTAACCACGCCTACATCTTGGCAGAATTAAGGCCTCTCCCATAATTTTAATGCTGTGGCCTTTTATTAGCCTCACAAAGATGGTCTAGGCCCCTGAACAAGGAGGGGGTCAGTACTGGGAGGGGACTATTACTCTCCTTGATTTAACGTCAAACTGTAAGCTAAATTTCTCCCGTAGTTAGCTTTGCCTACATTCAGGAACGAGCAAGGGCAGTAAGCTTGTGAGGTTAGAAGCAAGTCTGGAGTTTGTTTATGGTAGATTCCTCCCACTGTTACAGTTTTTGCAAAGGGGATTTCTGTGGAGTTTTTATATAATTGTTAGGCATCTTGAGGTACCATTTCCAATTTAGATCTTCTGGAACGACATTCAGTTCAAAAAGAGTTAATACCACAAAGCCATCACTATAGCTATAAGGAAAACCAGAAGATTCTGCTGCTTTCCCAATGAACTCTCACAACTGGAATGCTGGAGAATGAGCATACAAAGCGAAAACCATGTCGAGAATTAGAAAATCAGATAAGGAGTCTGTGGCCAATGTCATTTCTTGACAGCAGGACACTGAACACTGGGCACTGGAACACAAGAGAAAGTAACCCACCCATTTCCAAATCTTGTTTACTGGCAGCACTAGCTTCAAGCCACAGATCTGGTCTCCACTTCACGTTTTCCTGATCTCTCTAGAATGCCTCTAAAGGAGAAACACATTTCACTTCAAAGATTATAGCTGCAAGACAGCTGGTGAAGTGATTTTTAGCATTCCTATCTTTCCAAATAATAATGTGAAGTGGGATTTAAGAAAGACAATTCGAAAAATTCTTCCACAGTCATCAAATGTAATATAATCTCTCGACAAGATAAATATTGAAAAATAGCAATTGCATGTGTCAATTGAATGTACCCATTAAAAGTTATTAGAGACCATAATAAAAATAGCTTTGGTGTCATGCGGAAAGCAGAAACCATATTAGAAGGATTTAGGAAGGTATATGAAACACAAAGAATGATGAAGACTGTGATTGATTAATCTCCATAGGAGGAAGAGAAAAATTATTAAGAGATATTAGTATAAGAAACAGGAAGGTTTTCATTATTGAAAGTAGGGTATAAAATAATTTTAAAAGGTAAGAAAGAAAGGGGTTTGTGGATACCGTTTGTTTTGCAAAAGGCTATTTAAGCCTATCTATGACTGAGGGAATGTTTCCCAGGAAGATAAAGCAGATTAAAGGTAAAACGGGGGAAAAAAAGAGCTTATTTACTCAGTAAGTTTTCTCAAGGGAGCAAATAAAGAAACATACAGAATTATTTACTCAAAAAGAAAATAAAAATTCCTATTTACATCTTACAGAGAAAAGAATAGTGAATATGGAATAGATTTGTCTGTAGGTGAGTATAGAAGTGAGATTGCGACTAATGGTCACAGAATCTTTCTATTTCTTCTTTTCTTTGGTTTGTTTCTTCTCAGGAAGAGTAAAGGTTGTCCAGGGAGGATGAGGTTAATGGAAACTGAGGAAGGAGATATAGGAAAGTCATGAAAGTTTAGAATAATCAATGTGAGGAATCAAAGATAGAGCCAACCAAGATTAGTAAAGGTATTAATGAAATGTGTTGAAGTCACTATCAAAGTTACTTATCAGGATATGTTCACCTGTGTATTTTTTGTCCCCACAGCACTTATACAATGAAGTAAGTGAAATAATAATGCAGATCACAGCAGGGATTCGGGTTTCATTTTGAAAGGATAAATATGACAAAATGACAGGTGCTGAGAAATCTGGGCTACTGAAGAAGTTGTTCAGATCGCTTCAGCCTTTGACATGAATCAGGAAGCCATAAGGCAAGGAGCTCAGGAAGTACCTGATAGATTTAAACAGAGCTAGATACACAGGTCTTGGAATCTTTGACATGAAATTCAGGAATGCAGCTGCAAGAAGGGAAAAGCTTTTTTTTTCAGGAAGTATCTGAAAGATTCTACAACAGAAGTAAGATAACAAGGTCTTGGAATCTTTGGTGAAATAAAATGAAGGAAAGAAGGAAGTAAAAGAGTTAGAAAAACAAGAAATCATGGTCAGAGAATATGCAAGTTATATTATAAAGTTCTGAGCTTGATCACATCAGATTAGGAAGACTTGGATAATTTGACCCTGCAGGGAGGATGTTTGCTATAAATGTAGATGGCCACTGAAGCTGCAAGAGCCTGGGGAATTAGATACAAAGCTGTTGTTTGGAGTTTTATAGCTGATGGTTAAAGACCATTCAAATAATCCGAAGATGTGTAAAAAGTATTATCCAGGTACCAAAGTCTGCAATAGATGTAGAACCTACAAAGGAAGCTGTAGAAAATGCAGAAAGGATAGGGTAATAAGACTCTCAAAGGAGTGGAATTTTTGATACGAAGTAGAATACTTGTGTGAAAGTGTTGTTGCAAATCTAGAAAATCTATTTTCTCACTTCAACTACTTGGATTTGAAAATATAATCAGTTGTAGTTACATTTTAATGTAATAATTTCAATGAGCAATTTTTGCCAGAAGCAGGGAGAAACAGAAGCAAACCCTGGGTATAATTTAATAACTAGGCTTATTTTAAACATTGACTAGAAATGGCCAAAAGTTTTGAATGACCACTGATACTACCAATGTATAATAATTCCACTAAATCAAATAACTTTCTTTGCCCTCCAAAATTATTAAAACAAAGATTCCAAGGCACAAATGAAAGTGCCTTTGCAAAAAATATGACAGTGAGGTAAATCTGGCATTGTTGACTCCATTGTTGACTCCATCTTGCTTCTAACCTCACAAAGAGACTATGAAAAATATGTAGCACTACTAAACCAACTTACTGTCATAAGAAATATGGCATAACTATGCTTTTCCTGGAAGAGCATTCTGTGGGTTTTCCATAAACTGCCATAGAAATAAACATTTTAATTAATATTTTTTGAAACTGGGAAATCAAAATATGCCACCCCAAAATATGCTTCTTTGGCACAACTAACCTAAAATATGCTTCTTTGGAATATGTTGGGTTAGTTGTGATGAGAAAGAGCGGACAAAATGAGCTCTGAGAAGCTATCCTTTTGTAAAAGAAATTTACATCTATCTGCTTTAATAAAACAAACAGGGAATGCAGGCAGATGCTTATTCTGAGGTTGCCTTTTTGGGATCTAGGAAAGATTAACTCACAGGAAAAAGAGACTAAACGTCTGACATTTATCAAGTTTTGACAGACAAACTTACTACAGGCTACCATCTCTCTTTCTGAGGGCTGCTGCTCGGGAGACTTCATCTGCCTAACAAGACTGCCTTTGCTCATTCTTTAGTTCCTTTCCTCACCCTCCAATAACCTGTAACTACTTCCCTCCAAGAGCTCCAAACCCCTACTCATTTCTGTACAGTATAAAATCTTCACTCATCTGGCTCATCCTGGAGTCTCATATTTTGTGTGGCTGCTGTGTATTTGCATACAAATTGACTTGTATGCCTTTTCTCCTACTGCCTCTTGTCAGTTTGTTGTACAGACTCAAATTAAAAAGTCTTCAAGAAAGGGAGAAGTTCCTTCATCCCTGGAAAACAAAACTCTTGTTAAACACCAGACATCAGGAGCTGTTTTCACATTTCCTTTGCCAATACAAGAACTAGTTTTATGGTATATCTGATTTTTAAGATTATTAAAACTATATCATTTTCACAATATTTAGAATGGTTAATTTACATATGGCATTTGAGAAAGAATCAACTGATAGTTCATTGTAATAAAAAATGAAATTGTTTTTATAAATAGGCTCTTAGAAATGCAAAACTTCTTGCTGTTCATGATTTCATGTACAACTACCTCCAGTTATTCAAAACTTGAATCTGAGTTCCTAATCCTGTAATATTGCCTTTTACTGATACAACAAATATACTGTGCACATTTTCATTTACTTTTACAGAGCCTATTGTTGACTCATTAAAAGTATAAAAAAATCTGCAGAGAATTATCTTTAAAGTCCCTGGATAAAAAGTTTGGCAAATAACAGCTGATACAACCTATGAATAACTCTGTCAGTTTGAAAGCATATAAAGCGTAAATGTCAAGAGGAAGGTTTCCTTGTAAATAAAAAAAATAGAAGCTATGTTGAAGGTCTATTTACATTACAGCCTGATAGGTTCTTCCTGCCTACTATAGCAAAACCAATGCACTGAGAGCAACCGGTTTTGCAGCAAAGAAATAGTTTAGTAATTACAGGGCCAATCAAGCAGAAGGACAGAAGATAATTCTCAAGTTCACCTCCCCAAGAATTCAGACACTAAGAATTTTCAAGGATAGTTTGGCTGTCAGTGGGTTGGGGAACGGGAAATGCTACCTGTTTGGGTCAGGCATGAAAACACAGGTGGTAAAAGCAGTCTTCCTGCACTGAGTCAGTTCCTGGGTAGGGGTTATAAGATTTGTTATCAGTTTCTTGGTATGCGTTACCGATCCAGGTGTTACCAGCTGGTACATCACAATGCAGTGTCTGGAAAATATCTCAAGCACCAGCCCCAGGTTTTATTACTGTCATATTATCTATAGGAGCAATCAGGAAGGTTACAAATCTGTGGCCTCTGGCTACATGACTCCTGAGACATAATTTTAACCTTATGAACAATGTGTTAGTTTTACAAAGGTGGTTTTAGTCCCTAAATAAGAAGAGAATTAGTTTTGTGTAAGTGTTATCATCTTTGTTTTAAATTTAAACTAAATTCCTGCCATAGGTATCTCATCCTTTGCCCAAGAATGAGCAAGGACAGCTTGCACACGTACATTTTATAAGAACTGGTAACTTACTTCAGCAATGTTGCAGCATGAAAAATCAATGTATAACAATCAACTGTATTTCTATGTATTAGCAACAAACCAAAAATTAAATTAAGGCAACAATTTCATTTAAAATAGCCTCAAACAAAATAAAAATACTTAGGAATATATGTAACTAAAGGAGTACAAAATTTATGCTCTCAAAACACAAAACACTGTTAAGCAAATTAAAGAAGAGCTAAATAAATGGAGAGGTATCTCATGTTTAGAGATAAAATACTTAAGACCGTAAAGATGGCAATATTCCTCATACTGATCTACAGTTTCATTAAAATCCCTCAGAATCTCAATTGGCTTCTTATAGAAATTGACAAGCTGATCTAAAATTATTAAGGAAACTTAAGGGAACCAAAATAGCCAAAACATTTTGAAAAGGAGGACAAAGTTGGAACACTCACACTTCTTAATTTCAAAATATACTACAAAGTTAGTGAAAGTATATGGTATTGGCATAGTTTAGACATACGCATCAAGAGAATAAAACTGAAAGTCTAGAAATTTGTTCTTATGTTTATGAGAAATTTTGTTTAGACAAGGATGCCAAGACAATTAAATAGGCAAATAATAATTGAACAAATGGTTTTGGAAAAATTAGATATCCACAAACTAAAGAATGAAGTTTTATTTGACTCCTTTCTTACACTGTACGCAGAAAAATTAACTCAAAATTTAAGAGGTGAAGCCATAAGCTATCTTAAAAGTAAACTTAGGGGTAAATATTTGTGACCCTTAATTGGGCATAGCCTTTTTACTTATGACACGGAAAGGACGAGCAACAAAAGAAAAAATAAATAAATTTGACTCCATTTAAAGGGAAAAATATGTCTTTCAAAGGGTATCATTGAGAAATTGACAAGACAAGTGACAGAATAGAACAAAATATTTGCAAATGATATACCTGTTAAGAGACTTGCATACTAACTGTATAAAGAACCATTACAACTGAACAGTAAAAAGACAAGCAAGTCAGTTTGAAAATGAACAAAAGCTCTCAATCAACATTTCCGCAAAGACGACCTAAAACTAGCCAAAAAACAAATGAATCAACATTAGTTGTCATCAGAGAAATGCAAATCAAGACCAACTACAATGAGATACAACTTCACATCCACAAGGATGTTGCGAAAAAGACACATAATAACAAGTGTTGCGGAAAATGTAAAAATATTGGAACCCTCACATATAAATGAGACTGCAAAATGGCTCGGCTCCTATAGAAAATACTCTGGCAATTCCTAAAAAAAGTGTTAAACAAAGTTTTCATGACTGAGCAATTCCATTCCTAGTAATATACCCAAGAGAACTGAAAATATATGTCTAAACAAAAACTTATACACAAATATTTATACCAGTATTATTCATTATTGCCAGAAAATGGAAACAAGCCAAATATCTATCAACTGGCAAGTGTATAAAATAAAATATGGCATACACACATGATGAAATATTACTCATTCAAAAAGTAATTCATGCTACAATGTGTTTGAACCTTGAAAACATTATACTAAGTGAAAGAAACCAGACACAAAAGATCACTAATTGTATGAAACCATTTATACAAAATGTCTAAAGCATGAGAATCTATGGAGATAGCCTGTAGATGAAGGATTGCTTAGGGCTGGATGAGGGGTTGGGGAACAATAAGGTATGACTAGTTATGGATATAGCATTTCTTTGGGGAATGTTGAAATGTTCTAAAATTGATAGTGATGGTGATTGAAAAACACTGAATATTCTAAAAGCCATTGAATTATTTGCTTACATGGGAAATCATACAGTTTATAAATTATATGCCAAAAAATCTGTTATTAGGGAAACAATTAAAGACAATTATTCATAACTAAATTTTAAAAATTATTTTATTGGTGCTATATCAGCTTCATATCAGATTTTTTTAAATATTTCAATTATACTACTGTATAGTTTGTTTCTTACTTTAGGCTATTTTAAGAAGACAACTGAATTATGTGAATGAGCCAAGAAGTTATTAGTTTACTAAAGAAATAATTGTATCGCAAATTTTTATCTTTGTCATTAACTTTTACTGTATACTCTACTATTATTATTATACTGTGGCACTTTATGTATTTAATAATTTTGAGTATTAAAATAAAATAAATTAGAAATTGGCCATTTTCTCTTAGTTTGATGTGAATTCTGATGCTATCAACACATTTAAAGTCACAGTTTGGGGTTCTGTTTTGTAGACTATACAATTATCATCATTCAATTAAGTAATTCATTAATAATGATTTGTTATACATAAGATCCAGAAGTGGTATCCAGTAAACCTGAAAACCAATCCCAGCTTTCTAACCAACTTCTAACCCATCAAAATCATTTAAATATTGTAAAATTTACTTTTTCATTGATAAGATTAGGGGCATTGACTAAAATATACACAATGTACTCTTAAAATTCTAGATAGCCGATATTAACAGCATAGTAAACATATTTGTTGTCAGTTCTATAGAAATGTAGCAATTTATTAAAAGAGCACCATAGATTGGAAGAATATTTGTTATAAAATAATTATAAATAAATAATCTAAAATAATATTTGGAGGCAAATAAACAAGACAAGTTGGCACTTTCCTTTAACTCTTATTGAAATTAAAATAGGGACCAGGTGCAGTGGCTCACATCTATTGTCCCAGCTACTCAGAAGGCTGAAGTGGGAGGACCATGTGAGCCCTGAAGTTAGAGGCTTCAGTGAGCTATGATCTCACCACTGTACTCCAGCCTGGGTAACAGAGCGAGAAATGGTCTATTAAAAAAATGAAGAAAAAAAAACGGAAGGAATGAAGGGAGAGAGGGAGGGAGGGAGTTAAAATAACTTTATTTAATTTACATTTGGGATTATACTGGGTCTAAACTGAATTTTTTTTGTTCATCCAGTTCTTCAATCAGGACTTTAAAAATACTCTTATCAGAGACCTGAGCCTACCAAGTAGTAGGATTACCCTGCTATTCACCATCCTTCCCTTTATGACTTTAGACATGCCAAGCTTCTAGTTGCCATAGCTTTTCCCACAATACTATTAAGATCTGAAAGACTTTTTTGCTTGCTTTCTTGTTTTAGTGGCTGTGAGAACAGTCACCAGCATGGGCAAACCTGCCATTCAAGTTCATTCTTTTTGTCATTTGCTACTTTAGTGATGAGCTGTGACTACGCATAGGTGGTGTGCAGGGCAAGAAGGATGGTAAGAGGCCTCAGGACGAGTTACAGAAAGAACAAAGGCATGAGTAGACCAGGAAATAGAACTTTGCTTGCAGAACTCCTATGCCTGCCTTTATGAGCAGTCCTGGGAAACCTGCTGGTTTCCTTGCCTGTAGGTGAATTTCAAGAGAGTTACAGAGATGGGATGACTTTCCAACACCGTTGTTAAGAAAGGGCTATACTTTAAAACTTATGAGACAAGAAAACAAAGAATCTTTTCCCTGGCAACCCAACTATGAACTGACAATTTGTTAATGACACATCAACAGCCAACAGGAACAGAGCCTGATTACCTACTACTTAAGAATTTGCTGAACACAGCCCCGATATTCTCAGAAAATGAACTAGAACTATGATGGACAAGAACAACAAAAAAGCCCAAAGAAACACAACTTCTAATTGACTCTCAATGTCCATTTCTCAGCTGATTTTAATGAGAGATTTCCCAAAATTCACCTGTGTAATGGCTATCACTTGTATTTCCTGATCTCTTCTGAGATTAGTGTAGCCATGTGACTAATAGTATAATGGAATACGAGCAGAAGTGATGTGCAGCTTTCAGGTAACTTTCTTAAAAAACAGGTTCTTCCAATGGACTATCACAAAAACATACTAATTGATGAAATTATTAGGGAAAATGCAAAGATAGCCTTTGGAATCCCAGAACTGTTCCAGCTGATAGAAAAAATACTTTCTATCTCATTTGAGCCACTTGGGTTAGGTCTCTTTGCTAATGCAGCCTAGTCTATACTCTGATTAATACAGTAGGCAAAGGAGAAAGCAATGCACCTAAGATAACTAAGCTATCAAATAAAGCAAAGAAACAAAACATTCAGATGAAGTATTCCTAGAAAACCAGTTACTGGACAAAAGAGCTTTCACTTACATCAAATGCACATTCATACACACTTTTTAAAGGTAAAATGTGAGGGTGTAATTTTCTTTTTTTTTTTTTTGGAGATGAGGTCTCAATATATTGCCCAGACTGGAGTGCAGCAGCGTGATCATAGCTCACCGCAGCCTTGACCTCCTGGGCTCAAGCGATTCTCCCTCCTCAGGCTCTCAAACAGCTGGGATTACAGGTATGCACCACCATTATGTTGCCTAGGCTGGTCAAAAGTGTAAATTTTAAACACAGAAAATGAATTAAGTTGATAATTACTACTATGACCTGAATTATAAGTCTGCAAATCAAGAGAAAATAATGGCTCAAATGAATAAGAATATACATTCTACATTAAGACAGAAAGAAGACACAAAATGTTTTTAAGTCATAAACCTTATAACAGATAAATCTAAATTGATAATGATGGTGTGGCTCAAACTTTTAGTGTAAGGGCTAAATAGTGATTCTAAAATAAAATGGATTACAGATGAATTAAAATGTCTATACCATCACAATTCTCAGAGTTAGTTGGGAAAAGGGGAGTTTACTGCATTCTAAGACCTCATTTTGTATCATGATAATGTAAACAACTGGGGACTAATACCCATTGATAAAGGGGCAACGCTGATATCTTCATTTTACTTAATTTTTTTAAAGTCTTCAAAGTAGAAACAATAAAAATAGCAACAGATAAAACATCAAAAGTAAAAAAGAGAAAATGAAAACACACTATAAAATAAACAGAAAAATTTTCAAAATGAGATGGAAAGCATGGTTTAAGATATTTATGTTGACTGAGTATTGAGTTCAGTGACCCAGTTCTCCTACTGGATTAAGAATCAAGTCCCATCTATATGTTGCTTAAAATAAACTTTCAGAAAGACTTTTAGCAATTTAAATACAAAGATACAGATAAGGTGGACGTTAAAAGGATAGAAAAAAGATACATAATGAAACTCCTAAGAAACCTGGAGTGACTATATGAATGTCAGACATAACAAACTTTAGGATAAGATATACTACTAGAGACAAACAGGTTATTTTATCCCTCTCAAAATCACAATTCAATTTTTGTAGGAAGTACCATGCTTATTCCCAAAGTTACATGGAAGCAAAAGAGACATATAATAGTCAAAACAAATTTTAAGTAGAGGACCAAAGAACATTCTCATTACTCAATTTTAAGTTCCACTATAAAGCTACAGTAATAATCAAAATAGTGTGGTATTCACAGAGGATAGACATAGGTTAATGAAGCAGGCTGAAAAGAAGTAGACCAACAAATATATCATAAACTGATTATTAACAGAGATACCAAAGTGATTCATGGGTAATAGGATATTCTTTTAACAAAAGCTGCTGCAACAAATGAATATCAATGTTGGGGGTAGGGGGCAGATGTAGTTACTTTACACAACAGGCAAGCATTTAAAAAATGAATCATGGTCCTAAATGTAAAAGTGAAAACTGGATGCCACAAAATTAGACTTTGCTTTTATTTTCATTTAGTTTAAAATATTTTCTAATTTTCTTATTTTTTTCCTTAACTTCTGGGTTATTTAGAAAAGTGTCGTTTAATTGCCAAATAGTTGTTAACATCCAAGATATCTTTCTGCATTAATTTCTAATTTAATTCTGATTTAATCAGAGACTATCTCCTATATTATCCCTTTTGTTTAAAATTTCTGAGGCTTGGTTTATGGCCCAGAAATTGGTTCTTTTTTGTTAATGTTCCCTGGACACTTCAATAGTATTATACTGTTTTTATTGTGTAACTTGTACTACAATTGTTGATTAAAGCAATTGGATTTTTACATTTGTTCAAGACTTCTATAGCCTTACTAATTTTTTTCAGGTCTACTCAAATAATCATGGAGCAATGATGAAGGAGAGGAAAGTATATATACCATGCAAACATTAATCATAAGAAAACTCGTCAAATGCAGTATATTTTTTCATCCCTTCACTTTTAACCAGTTCATGTCTTTATATTGAAGTGTATTTCTTGTCGTCACCATAAAGCTGAATGTTGCTTTTTATTTAGTCTGAAAGCTCTCCCATTTATTTGCATATATGACCTTTTACATTTAATGAAATTACTGATGTGGCTGGGGTTAAATACACCACCTTGCTCTTTATTCCTTCTTCCTTGTGATTATTTTTTAAATTTCCTTTTTTCTTGGATTAACTTAGTATTTTTACTATTAAATTTTATTTCCACTCATTACACTTCCTTCTGAAAAATACATGATCTTACTGTTTGCTATAAAGGAAATTACCATATACATCCTTAACTTATCACAATCTAACTTTAATCAATATTATGCAACATCACGAATAATGTATACATATAATAGTACATGTATAGTAGTCCACATCCATTTTCTTCCCTTTCCTCCATTGTGCTACTGTCATTCATTTTACTTGCACATATATTATAAAATACAACTTATGCAACTGTATTTTTGTTTTCAAAAATATATATTAAATCACAGAAACTAAAAAATAGGAAAATCTTTCATATTTACCCACATATTTACTATTCCTGGCACTCTCTATTTCTTTGTGTAAATACACATTTTTGTCTGCTATAATTTTCCTTCCTTCTAAAGAACTACAAATCTCTCAGTATTAATTTTCTGAAAATTTTTTTCACCTCTGAGTACCTTTCCCCTTGAATATAGGGGATTTTTTCCAACACTTTACAGATGTAATCCTATTTTTGTGTGTGTGACTTGCATCCTTTGTGTTGAGAAGTCTGAGAAAAAAAAAAATTCTTACCTTTGTTGTTGTAAGATGCATACTCTTTTACTTTGGTTGCTTAAAATGTTTTCCTTGTTGCTAGTATTCAGTATCTTAGTTACAGTGAGTATTGTGTGACTTTATGGTTATCTTGCATAAGATAGTCTTGGTTCCTTGTTTTATATTTGTTCCAAATTTAGAAAAGATACCTTCTCAAATGTTTTCTGTTTCAGTTATGAACATTCTTAAACTTCCACTATTGCCTTAGATTTTACTTTTTAAATATTTTTCATTTTGTAATCCAGTTTGGACCATCTTTATTGCTGGGTCATCTTTACTGAATTCACTGATTTCTTCTACAGTGCTCAATCTGTTTTTAATTCCATCTAGGAATTTTTTATTTTAATACCTATATTTTTTAACCTCTGAAAGTTTTGTTTCTAGTTTATACTTTTCTCCCTTCTTCATGTTCATGCTTTTCTTTAAATTCCCAAACATACTCATAATTGACTTTTTAATTCCTTCTCTGCTCTAATTATATCGTCTTTGTCATTTCCAGGTCTATTTCTATTGACTACTTTTTTTCCTTTTACTTACGGTCTATATCTTCCTGATTCTTCTGGTGTCTCATACATTTTGACTGGATGCTGGAATGTGAATTCTGCATTGCTGAGTGCTAAATGGTGCTGTCTTGCTTTAATAAGCATTGAACTTCATTCCAGAAAGCAGCTAAATTATTTACAGATGCATTTATTTATATCAAGTGATTTTTAAAAAAAAAAAAAAAGCTATGTTTAGATTATATCTACAGTAGTCTTTACTTTAGGACTAGTTTAGTTCTACTAGTAAGGTGCAACATTTCTGTAGTCTATATCCCATGCCTTGTGAATTCAGTGACGACTCTCCCCGCTGGGGGTTGAAACTCAAACATCTCTCAGACCTACATGAGCTCTGGAAATTGGTCAGCCTACAGCCTCATAACATACTTTCCCGTGTCTTGTGAAATTTTACCCCAATATATGCACAGCTTCACATTCAACAAGAGATTCAAATGCCCCAATTATATCTATGAACCCCTTTATCTATGTAGCAGCCTCTACTCCGGTACAGCCTCAGGCTCTCTAATCTCTGCCTCTCCAACTTGGTAAGACTGTCATGCTTTGCACAGGTTTACTCTTCCTGCACTAAACTACAGCAATTCTTCCAGGCATAAATCTGGAGTGAACACAAAACTCATCTTACTTCCTTATTTCAAGGATCACAGTTCCATATTGCCTATTGTTTACTTTCTAAAATTTTTCCTCATTTTCTACTTATCCCGGGGGTAGGTCTGGTCCCATTTACTCTAGGTCTAAAGTAAAATTTCTAGAATAAACTTTTTAAGTTGCATCATGGTTATGAGACTCTCTGAAGTTAGGGTAACTGTCCTTCAAGATGCATTATATACCATGAAAAGCTATTAAATCATTCTGCATTCTTAAATAGGTAGAATGAATGTGTGTTGGAAATAAAAAGTAGGAGTTGAATGGACGTTCTAATTTCTCTACTAGTTATCCTTTTGTAGAATGTGGTCTCTCTGTCCCTGAAGTATAAGATTCTGCAGGAACCGATGTCTGGTTTCTGGTGGTATACTGTGCTCTTATTAAGACAACACAGTAAGAGTTACACTAAACCTAAAACCATGGCCGCTTCCTGGTCATTCGGAAGACTTTATTCCAATAAACAGACCTAATAGGGACTTCTGCTCTACCATCAACATGAGTATCACAAGGCTTCTTACTCCACAATGGGTACAATGTCAACTATCTGAAACTAAGGAGAAGCCTCAGGGGTGTGTATACTTGCTTCCATGCTTGGTGATAACCAGGAATATGCAACTGAAGAAACTGCTTCTTAGCAAGGGCAGAGCACTATATTCAAAGTCTCAGATCCCTCAGGATTAAGGCATTCTTTCTCCGCTGGGTGAGCAACTACTGTAAGTAGTGCTCATTTATGGGGAAGAGAATCTAGGATACATATGAAAAGATAGAAATAATATCAATTGGGGGGTGGAGCAAGATGGCCAAATAGGAACAGCTCCAGTCTCCAGCGCCCAGCGCCAGCGACACAGAAGACAGTTGATTTCTGCATTTTCAACTGAGTTACGGGGTTCATCTCACTAGGGAGTGCCGGACAATCAGTGCTGGTCAGCTGCTGCAGCCCGACCAGCAAGAGCTGAAGCAGGGTGAGGCATCATCTCACTTGGGAAGTGCAAGGGGGAAGGGAATCCCTTTTCCTAGCCAGGGGAACTGAGACACACAACACCTGGAAAATCGGGTAACTCCCATCCCAATACTGCACTTTACCAAGGCTCTTAGCAAACTGCACACCAGGAGATTATATCCCACACGTGGCCAGGAGGGTCCCACGCCAGCGGAGCCTCCCTCATTGCTAGCACAGCAGTCTGCCATATAATGGCAAGGCAGCAGCCAGACTGGGGGAGGGGCGCCCGCCATTGCTGAGGCTTAAGTACGTAAACAAAGTCGCTGGGAAGCTGGAACTGGGTGGAGCCCACAGCAGCTCAAGGAGGCCTACCTGTATCTGTAGACTCCACCTCTAGGGACAAGGCACAGCTAAACAAACAAACAAAAAAAAATCAGCAGAAACCTCTGCAGACACAAATGACCCTGTCTGACAGCTTTGAGGACAGCAGTGGATTTCCCAACACGGAGGTTGAGATCTGAGAACAGACAGACTGCCTGCTCAAGTGGGTCACTGACCCCTGAGTAGCCTAACTGGGAGACATCCCCCACTAGGGGCAGACCAATACCCCACACCTCATACGGCGGGGTATACCCCTGAGACAAAGCTTCCAAAGCAAGAATCATACAGGTACACTCGCTGTTCAGCAACATTCTATCTTCTGCAGCCTCTGCTGCTGATACCCAGGCAAAC
>NW_016806721.1:669938-679760 GCF_001698545.2 Rhinopithecus bieti
CAAAGGATATGAACAGACATTTCTCAAAAGAAGACATTCATACAGCCAACAGACACATGAAAAAATGCTCATCATCACTCGCCATCAGAGAAATGCAAATCAAAACCACAATGAGATACCATCTCACACCAGTTAGAATGGCAATCCTTAAAAAGTCAGGAAACAACAGGTGCTGGAGAGGATGTGGAGAAATAGGAACACTTTTACACTGTTGGTGGGATGGTGAACTAGTTCAACCATTATGGAAAACAGTATGGCGTTTCCTCAAGGATCTAGAACTAGAAGTATCATATGACCCAGCCATCCCATTACTGGGTATACATCCAAAGGATTATAAATCACGCTGCTATAAAGACACATGCACACGTATGTTCATTGTGGCACTATTCACAATAGCAAAGACTTGGAATCAACCCAAATGTCCATCAGTGACAGACTGGATTAAGAAAACGTGGCACATATACACCATGGAATACCGTGCAGCCATAAAAAAAGGATGAATTTGTGTCCTTTGTAGGGACATGGATGCAGCTGCAAACCATCATTCTCAGCAAACTGTTGCAAGAACTGTTTTAATTCATTTGTAGAAATTGTGACTGGTCATAACCTTGAAGAATCAGTGGTAGGAAATAGTGGAATAATTGTGGGCCATAGGTGGCTCTGAGAACAGCAAAGAGTACCCTGAAAGATACTCTCAGTGTGATCCAACTCACCTCTACATGCTGAAGGCAATTACTATGATCTCCTGTGACTCTCTGCCTAGAAATTTTTTCCTTGGCTATTAAAATATGCCTTATCCTTGTTCAAGACAAGTTGAAAGGGCAGGGAGTCAGTTTGCCTGAAAATAGACCTCAACCAGTGTTAGAGGGGTGACTAGTTAAATGTGCCAGCTTTCTCCCACCTAGTCTAGGATACCTCTGAGGCCTGTTCTTTATTGTCTCCCTGAGTTGTTAGTGAAACTGGTCCCAATTACTCATGGTCATGATTGGCTAGATTACATATTTTTTAGTTGCTTACTTCCCTTCCTTGGCTTACACCCTTGTTTCCTTACCTCCTCCCTGACCCCTCAGAATCACTTTCCAAAGAGCTGCTTGCATCCAAATCCTCAGGCCAAAACCCGCTCTTGGGGATTACAATCCATTATACTATTTATTAACTGATCCCAATGTATGCTGCAATGGGCATTGTAAAAAAGTGAAGCAAACATAGAATTTCCAGCATCTATGCTAGGACAATGGAGCATCATCTGAAAAACCAAAAACAAAGATACCTGTTTCTGAAAAATTCAATTCCAAATGGACCAAGAATTGAACTCTGAGTAGAAAACCTTAAAAATGTTTAAGAGAGAATACAGCGCATTATCTTTATTGCATTTTCAAGGAGAGTGGGGGGGGAAATATTTCATAGACATGTCCCAAATTTCGAAAATCAGAAGGGAAAAGACTCACAGTAGGAGAAGATACTCACAACACAGGATCAATAGCCCAGAACACATTAATAATTCCAGCGACTCAATAAGAAAGTGGAAAATATATCCAAAGGAAAAACGGGCAAAAAAACTATTGTTGTGGAAACTTGGGTGGCAAGCACCAATAAAAAATACCCCTAATCCAAATCTTGTGACCTCACGGTATACATGCCGTGTTTTAAACCCATTGCTGTAATGATTTCAATCACTGCCTTTCTTGGCTTTTTGCTGAAAACTTCAGAAGTAAATGAGGTTCCACTACGTGGAGTTACTTTATAGAAATTATACAGTAGGAAAATTCTTGTTTTTAAAGTAACAATGTGTCCTGAAGCTTTTAATAGAGATATTTTCAAACTGTTGAACAATATGGCCAGTTCTAAGTAAAAAAAGAAATCTCCCAAATGTAATACATATTCTGATTTTAAAGAAAATGGTACTTATAAACTGAGGGATAGAAACATCTGTTGCTATAGTGGTAAGTGAAACAGAGTAATGAGTTGTCAGAATCTTTTTTTGTTACAAATGTTAACAGCCCTTCAGCCTGTTATAGTATCTTTAGAAGTATATTTTCAGCTTTCATTGTATTATGAAGCATTTCATATCTTAGCCTTCCTTTGATAGCTAATAAGTACCTTGAGTTAATAATACACTGTCTGATCTTCCAAACAGAGATTCTACCTTTCTAGCGCATATAAAGTCTTACACCGAGATTCGATAATTCCAAATAAAAGAAATACTACTATGAGGCTTAAGAAACTTCAATAACTTCTTAATTCCTAAAAACAAATCCCAAAAAACTTTTTTCTAGCACAACAGATATTTGTATTATGCATTCCAAAACCACCTTCTTAGAAAAAACATTCCAGCACATTTGTTTCATTTATCGTCTTACAAAGAGAGAAACGGTATTAATTCTCAGCTTCAATAGAAGAGGATTTTAAGCATAACAGAAAGGTGGCGGTCAAACAGCAAGTCTTCAAGGAAGGTAAAACATGCCCTTTAGTCTTACAACTTTTAACATCGGGCTCTTGTCAAGGAGGTTTTGTTTATCTGTTTGGGGATGCTGTCATGGTGGTAGTCTACTTATAGTTTGAGAATCCTTGTCTTGAAGTTTTACATGTTATCTGGCTGTCTCCAAACCAAAACTCTGTATAGCGATTTCATCTGTCCTAGTTTACAGAAATACACCACAAAGTCATTTTAAGAAATGTTTCATGCGTAACAGACTATAGGTGCTATGGTTTGGAAATGGTTTATGCCAACTGAAACATGTTAAAACTTAATGGGCAGTGTAACAGTGTTGGGAGGTAGGGCCTATAATAGGTGATTTGGGGTCCTTAAAAATGAATGAATGCCTTTCTCAGGAGACTAGATGAGGTAGCACAGTACTGGTTTAGTTCTCACAGGAATAGATTTATCTTCACAAAGTGAGTTGCTATAAAACAGGTCAGTCTCCTATGTTTGCTTCCTTTCTCTCTCTGCACACACCCATTTCTATTTCCATATTTATGCTATATTATGACACAGCATGAGAACTTCACCAGAAGCCAACCAGAGGCAGCTACCTTACCTTGAACATCCCAACCTCCAGTACCATAAGCTAAATAAACCTTTTTTTCTTTATAAATTATCCAGTCACAGGTACTTCATTAAACTGTAAAAGCAAAATACAATCTTGGGACCCCAAACTCACTATGCCCAAGGGAAAAGTTAAACTTGGAAACTGAGTCATGCAAAAATGGCCTTCCTTTTGTTTCCAGATAGTTGTAATTTCATATGCTTACTTTATTGTATGTAAAAATGTAGATTTACTGAGCTGCAAACCAATGCATAATTCGGTATTTCCACGCTCCTTTCTTTTTAGATGTAAACTGTAGATTTACTGAGTACTCATCAGAGCCTCACAAGAATGTAACCACTTGCTCCATTCCATGGCTTACCCTCCTTCCTTTTTGTTTTTAACTTTTTTCTTACCCTCTCACTTGCTGTGCCCCTTTTAAGTAAGTTCTGTCTTTGGAAAAACAGCACAAGATAGAGATCTTACTGCAACTTGCGTACTTCTTTTTTTTTTTTTTCCCCCAGGCATGTCCTCAACCTTCACAAAATAAACTTCTAAATTGATTGAGATCTGCCTCAGCCACTTTCTGGTTTAGAGTAGCAACAGAAAATAAACTAAGACAGAAAATTGGTACCTAGAAGTGTGGTTGCTTCTCTAGTAATACCTTAAAATGTGCAAGTGGCTTTGTAACTGGGTAATGGGTAGAGGTTAAAAGAGAAAGCCTAGAATGCCATAAATGGAGTGGTAGGGGTCATTCTTTTGAGGGCTTAGAAGACAAGAAGATTAGGGAAAATGACAATTCTTAGACATTACTTAAGTGCTCATGACCAGCATGCTGATAGAACTGTGGACGGTAAAGGCCATTCTAATGAGGTCTCAGAGGGAAATGAAAAACATCTTACTGAGAACTACAGTCAAGGCCATCCTTGTTATACAGTTGCAAGGAACTTGGCTGCACTGGGTCCATGCCCTAGGGCTTTGTGGAAGGTGGAACTTCAAAGTGATGAAATAGGGTATTTTTATGGAAGGAATTTCTAAGCAAAATATAGGAGGAGCTGCATAGTTACTTTCAACTGTGTACAGTGAAATGTGACAGCAAAGAGAAGCAAGGAATAAAGATGTGAGAAATTTGCAGCCTGTGCATGGAAAGAACAAAAAAGCCTGTTGAGAATAAAACAAGTGTATATCCAAGACAGCAGTTACTAAAGAGAATCATAGTGATATAAGGGAGCCAGAGGCTATTGATCAAGACAGTGGGAAAAATACCCCCCAGATGTATTTCAGAGATCTTCTAAATTGCGGCTCCCATCACAGGCCTAGAGACCCAGGAGGAAAAAAATAATTTTATGTGACAGGCCCAGGGTACCCTCCACAGCCTCACTGACCAGGGCTTCCTCAATACTCTGCTCCTTGCATTCCAGCACAACACTCTTCAACTGTTACAGCTTGGGTTCAAGTTATTCTAGGTGCCTCTCCCAAGCATACAGGCTGTAAAATTCAGGAGCACTACCCACATCATGGCTTTTAGTAGGCCCAGATAGAGCTTGTGCATCTCTGGAAGGTACAAGCAGCAAGCTTTGTTGGTGCTCACAGGGTGCAGACCTGAAGATTCCAAGAGCTATGGAGACATGGTTTCCTCCACTTAGATTTCAAAGGATGTTGCAGAAAGCCTGTGGGCGCAGGCAGAAACACACTGCAGGGGCGGGGCCTCCACAGAGAGTCTCCACTAGAATGCCCAGTGGAGTGATGGGAGTGAGGCTGCCACCGTCAAGATCCAGAACTAAAGTCACTGGCAGTGTGCAATGCCATCCTGGAAAGCTGCAGGCACCAGTGTGCAACTGCAGCCTGAGAACAGCCATTTAGACTGAGCCCAGCAAAGCCACGTGAGCAGGTCTTGCCGAGGCCTTTGTGGCCCAACCTCCACCCCAGTGTGTCCATGAGGTGGTACACAGAATGAAAGATTACTCTGGGATTTTAATATTTAATGTTTGCCCTGCTGAGTTTTAGACTTGCTTTGGGCCAGTTACTTCTTTCTTTCTGCCTCTCTTTTTTGGAATGATAATATTTACCCTGTGCCTGTTCTGTCATTGTATTTTAGAAGTAGATAACTTGCCTTTAATTGTACAGGCTCGCAGCTGGAAGGGGTTTGCCTTACTTCTCAGATGAAACTTTGAAATTTGTACTTTTGAGTTGGTGCTAGCATGTGTTCGGCCCTTTGGGATTATTGGGATGGAATGACTGTATTTTGCCTGTGAGAAAGACATGAGTTTTGGCTGACTAGGGGCAGAATACTAGAGTTCGTCCCCACCACAACGCTTGTTGAAATTTAATTGCCAACGTAAAGGTGTTGAAGGGTGCAGCCTTTAAGAAGTAACTAGGTCACTAGGATACATTAACGTCTTTCTTGTGAGACTTGGTTCATTGTTGTGAAAATGGATTTGCTGTCACAAGAGTGGGTTGTTTAAAGTAGGTCAGCCTCCTTTGTCCCCTCCTTTCTTGTCACATGTGCTTGTTTCCCTTTCCACTTTTCCGTCATGCTGTGAAGCAACACAAGGCCCTTGCCAGACAGCACCACCATGCCATTGGATATCCCAGACTCTAGAATCATAAGCCAAATAAATTATCTTCTGTATATATTACACAATCTTAGGTATGCTGTTATACCAACAATAAAATGGACTAACACAATAGGTAAGAAACAATTTATGGCCAGACCAAATTGTTCTTTGTTGCTGTTAATTTCTAATTTCAGGTTCTTGATATTAGAACCTGCCATGCCTAACAGGTTCAGTTAGACCCCATAAACCTCCACTAAGTAGCTGTTGAAAACTAAACTGGATTTAACAGATATTACCTGTCCGGATAATCTGTGCTGTGCGGTTGGTGCCACAAGATATTCTGGCGGTAAAAAGGCAATTATTTTGTGAACCAAGAATTAAAGTTCTATTTTTGTCTGTATTTCAAAAGTTTTAGGAGGCAGACTGCTTAATATATTTGATTTATATTGATTATATAAAATATTGTTAGCACAATTATAATTATAAATTAATATGCATATTCACATTCACTTTAATAAAATGGAAACTTAGTAAGCAGTAACCAGGGCTACATGTCAAATGTAAATGAATGACAAATTCATATATGTGGATTTTTTCTTTTTTTTTTTTGAGACAGAGTCTTGCTCTGTCACCTAGGCTGAAGTACAGTGACATGATCTTGGCTCACTGCAAGCTTCGCCTCTCAGATTCATGCCATTCCCTTGCCTCAGCCTCCCGAGTAGCTGGGACTACAGGCGCCCCTCACTACACCCAGCTAATTTTTTTTGTATTTTTAGTAGTGACAGGGTTTCACTGTGTTAGCCAGGGTGGTCTCGATCTCCTGACCTCGTGATTCCCCTGCCTCAGCCTCCCAAAGTGCTTGGATTACAGGCATGAGCCACTGTGCCCGGCCAAATGTGACATATGTTTTAAGAGATTTAATTTTAAAACTATGGTTATTTGAGTTAAAAATAAAAAAATTCAGTACTCTAAATATTTATTTTTATGTATGTTTTTTAATCAGACTTACCTGCATAGGATAAGAATTCTGTGGCCAGGCGCGGTGGCTCAAGCCTGTAATCCCAGCACTTTGGGAGGCCGAGGCGGCGATCACAAGGTCAGGAGATCGAGACCATCCCTGGCTAACACGGTGACCAAACCCGTCTCTACTAAAAAAATAACAAAAAACTAGCCGGGCCGAGGTGGCGGCCGCACTGTAGTCCCAGCTACTCAGGAGGCTGAGGCAGGAGAATGCGCGTAAAACCCGGGAGGCGGAGTTTGCAGTGAGCCTGAGATCTGCCCACTGCACTCCAGCCTGGGTTGACAGAAGCGAGACTCCTTCTCAAAAAAAAAAAAAAAAAAAGAAATTCTGTATTATTCTGAGTTTTGCTATTGCAAAATAGCACATTCAGTCCATTTATACAATATTGAGCATTTTTGAGGTAAATTATAGCCCTCTAAATAATATATGCTTTCAAGATTAAGCAAATACGGTTGATCAGAAAGCCCACAACATTATAGCACAAAGGATCCTCTCATTTAAAAGCAGAGAAATCTTTACTTATAATACCTAAGGTAAATACTGTGTAATTGTTAGACAATACCATTTTATTTGTATTTTATTGCTGTATTGTTATTCTGTTTTTCTCTGAAAATTTTCAGTTCACAGATAGTTCAATTGCCAATGCAGAACCCACAGATGTGAAAGCCTGACTGTATTTGTAATTATGAGCTCTGTTAAGTGTTATAAAGGAAAATAATGCACTATGAGATCTCATTGAGATTTGAAGTCTGAGTGAACAGAAGTCAAATAGAAAAAGATGGAGAAATGCAGAAAGAAAGCGCTAGGAATAGTTTTAAGTAGGAATAGGCATGCTGTATTAAAGAAACTAAAAGAAAATTATAATGGCTCAAAAACATAGACTAATGGGAAGAGTTGTGTGAGATTATCCATAGCCTTAGGCTTTTCCTAAAAGCAATGAGAATTAAGGCAACAAGGATTTTAACACAGTGAAACTGTAAAATCAGGTTTACATTAAGTATAGGAGGCACACTTGAGATAGGGAGTAGCAGTTGTAAAGGAGACGAGTGAGGGGACTTTTACATGTTCTGGGAAAAAGATGTTCGTAGTCTTAGCAGACTTAGTAGAAGTGATAGAAGAAATAGAAATGAAAAATCTTATAATGTTTGGAAAAGAAATCTTCATGTCTTAGTGGATCGATGATTGTGAATGAGCTGGGGGAAAATATCAAAAGAAGGATCCTATGATCCCTAACAACGCCACAAAATGGATCGTGGTTCCATTCACTGAGCATCCCAACCTCGAAGAATATCCTTAGGGCAGATAAATTATAAAATTATATGTTTTTTTGTTTATTTTATTTATTTATTTATTTATTTATTTATTTATTTATTTATTTATTTATTTATTTTGAGAGGGAGTGTCTGTCGCCCGGGCTGGAGTGCAGTGGCGTGATCTCGGCTCCCTACAAGCTCCACCTCCCGGGTTCACGCCATTCTCCTGTCTCAGCCTCCTGAGTAGCTGTGACTACAAGCGCCCTCCACCACGCTGGGATAATTTTTGTATTTTTAGTAGAAATGGGGTTTCACCGTGTTAGCCAGGATGGTCTCGATCTCTTGACATCATGATCCGCCTGCCTCAGCCAAAGTGCTGGGATTACAGGCGTGAGCAACCACGCCTGGCCCCTAAAATGGTATTTTTCAAAGTTAAATTTGAGGTGCATCTGTGACATTTCAGAAGAAATATAAAAAATGTAGTTGAAGATACAGGTCTACAAACCAAGTAAGAAATCTACATGGTAAATAAAAATCTGGGAATAACTGGTACAGAGATATTCAACACATAATAAATGAGATCACTTAAGGGGGAAATATTGAGTAAGAGGAGAATGGAAATTTCCACGCTGAATAGTTAGAGAAATAAGCGAGAAAAAGCAGAGATTCATGAGAGTAGTCAAATAGGAAGAAAGCAGAAGTATATGGTGAAATGTAAGTGGAATTCAGTATTTCAAAAAAGCAGAAATAATTTTTGACAAATTTTCCTAAGAGATAAAGTTAGTTTGAAAACTATTCATCAAGTTAACACATGAAAGTCTAGAAAATGTAGTAAGAGTTTTCTTACAGGTTTTCTTTAACAGAATAGAATTTTTTAAACAAAAAGCCAAATTATTGTAATTAGACCCATCTAGTACAGAAACAGACATGCAGAAATGGACAAGTAGGGTATTCAATCAATACCTTTTCTTTTTTAGAGAAAGATAGGGTGATAAGTGGATAAACAAGTTGACTGAACAAATTTTTTTTTTTTTTTTTTTTTTGAGATGGAGTCTCGCTCTGTCATCCAGGCTGGAGTGCAGTGGCACGATCTCAGCTCACTGCAACCTCTGCCTCCCAGGTTCAAGTGATTCTCCTGCCTCACCCTCCCACGTAACAGGGATTGCAGGCACGCAACACTATACCCAGCTAATTTTTTGTATTTTTAGTAGAGACAGGGTTTCACCATGACAGCCAAGCTGGTTTTGAACTCTTGACTTCAAGTGATCCACCTGCCTCAGCCTCCCAAAGTGCTAGGATTACAAGAGTGAGCCACCACGCCCTGCCTTGTTCTTAATTTTTAACCTGTGCAAGGATTCAGAATGTATAAGTGCCAATTCAAATAATAAAGTAAATGTTCAGAAAAAAAAAACAAGACAAAAAAATGAAGTAATAGTTAATAGTTATCAGGTCCCTGACACGTAGAAGTGATATCAAACATTCTCCCCAGATGGAGTTCTAATTATTCCTTTTCTACATATTCTCTCTTCTCTTGTCTGATGTCAGAATAACATATTTGCCTTAGAAGTTATTTATATGACTTATTATCTACAATAGCAGTTATCAAGTATTTTTGTTTCAGGGGGCCTTTAAACTAAAAAATTGAGTACCCCAACAAGCTTTTGCTTTTAGGGATTATAGCTATCAATATTTAACACATCAGTAACTAAGACTAAGAAATGTTAAAATATAATTTATACTTTTATATTTAAATAAATGTATCATATGTTAACATAAATGCCATATTTGAATGAAGAGTCAATATATTTCCAAACAATCATTTAGTGAGAAGGATTGCATATTTTTGCAAAAATCCGTCTGGATTAACATAACAGAGCTGTTTGCTCATATCTGCTTCTGCATTCATGATATTAATAAATGGTCTCAGTGAAAACATATGAAGAAACTGGCCTCACACAGTTTTT
>NW_016806721.1:680639-717630 GCF_001698545.2 Rhinopithecus bieti
AAGAAAAACCCTTTTTTTTTTTTTTTTTTTTTTTTTTTTTTTTTTTTTTTTTTTTTTTTGAGACAGAGTTTTACTCTTGTCCTCCAGGCTGGAGTGCAATGGCACAACCTCAGCTCACTGCAACCTCCGCCTCCCAGGTTCAAGCGATTCTCCTGCCTCAGCCTCCCGAGTAGCTGGGATTATAGGTGCCTGCCACCACAGCTAATTTTTGTATTTTTAGTAGAGACAGAGTTTCATCATGTTAGCCAGGCTGGTCTTGAACTCGCGACCTCAGCTGATCCTCCTGCCTCAGCCTCTGAAAGTGCTGGGATTACAGGTGTGAGCCACCACGCTTGGCCTTTTTTTTTTTTTTTCCTGCAAGAGCAGACCTTGCCAGGTGTTTGCCAGAATAAACAACAATGAAAAAATAGCAGAGCTGGCAGTAAAGAATATACTGACTACTACTGGGACCCTTTGCTGTCATTGCCTTGACTTCTGCCAAGGCACTAGCACTTGGCACCATCATGACTTTGCTTCATTGGTGCAAGTATCAGCACAGTGAAAAAGGAAAATAACATCTTATTTTATGAAGAAAATAGTTGAGACCTCTCAGTTCCTTTTGAAAACGTCACAGAATCCCAGGGATTCATAAACTACAGAGTACACTGCTGGTATACAGCATTCATTCTGCAGTTGAACCTGGATGCTTTCAAAATCTTTCAAATACTTTTGAACCACTCTCCTCCACATTTTTAAAAATAAATTGATCTTTTTTATATGAATCTGTGTTGTTTTATAAGACTAGCCTGTTTCTTTTAAAATACTTCAGTTCTTTCTATTACTATACTTAGTTGTAACATGTTTTTACTCAAAGTGTTCAAGAAACTGTCAACTGGACACATTTAAATTATTTTAGAAACTTTCTGCATTCCGAAGTGAGTCTGTATGACTACAAATTATTCAAAGCCCTATGTGCTGAATAGGTAGCACTTATATAAGAAATATTTGCTTCGTTTAATTCCTTTCTGTCAACTTGCTTCTATTCATATAGACAGTTCATTTCCATTTATCTCTGTGAGAGCTCAATTGTCTTTGATGACTCAGCATTAAAAAAGTCAAAAGAGAAAACATGTGTCATTCATTTTGACAAATCATAAGAAATAAAATGTATGAGATGAAAATGAAGACCATTTCCTGGTGAGACACTTTCCAAGAGCAAAGTTTAAAACAGAAAACTACTACTCTTGTACTGGGGAAGCAGAGATCCTAATTGCTGTCTGTTGGGGGAGAGAGTAGCTTTTCCCCAAAGATTAAACGAATAAGGATATGATTCTTAGGGGAATCTAGAATGAGCAGTGGCTCCATCTCCTCTTTTGCTTACAACTCATACCTGTCATTTTCCCCCCAGTAAGTACTGGAAATGGACATAAACTTGCCTGCATTACAACTAATCAAGTAAGGAAATCCGTGTCTTCATTTAAAATGTTCTATTCAAACTAAAAGTCTCTGCAAATTTACCCTGAGAGTTTCCTGGGTTGCTTTAAAATGCCCTTTTGTATCCATTTATTTGTTGCAACTAAGGTTGATTCAATATCAAACACTATCATAGGTACTCTAGGGATATAAAACTGAATATAACTTTGCCCCTCTCTGTAATATATTTGTAAATTAGTGGAAAAAATAGGATATATTCACATGTTACTAAATTACTAAAAAGCAACTCATGATACATTCTCTAAAGGTGAGAGATAGAGCTAAAAATGAATGTAAAATGAGTGAAGGTGGCATTTTTAACTGGACTCTCAGGGGGGAAGATGTTAAGAGATTGTGAAAATTACGCATGCACTCCAGGTATAAATGAAATACGAGCTATAAAAGACACAAAAGAAAAATAATATATAACAGTCAAAGTGTGCTTGACAGTTGACAATGAACTCAGTTAATTGGATCCAATTTACAGGGGCTTAACAGAGTAGAAAGAAACTGAATTAACATCAGCGAGTTGTGCTTCAATTTAGGTTATACCACTTACGGTTACGTGAATTGGATACAGCACTCTATCTTTTTATGTCTCAGTTTTTCACCTGTAGAATTAGGATTATGAGCCCTGCCTTTCCTACATTGTTAGAATCAAGTAATACATTCACAAATGCGTAACAACTATGAAATAATATGCTTCGTAGATTTTTAATTTTTTTTTTTTTTCTTGAGACGAAGTCTCACTCTCTTGCCCAAGCTGGAGTGCAGTAGTCTGATCTCAGCTCACTGCAACCTTCACTTCTCGGATTCAAGTGATTCTCCTACCTCAGCCTCCTGATAGGTGCAACTACAGACATGCGCAATCATGTCCAGCTTATTTTTGCATTTTTAGTAGGGACGGGGTTTCATTATGTTGGCCAGGCTGGTATTGAACTCCTGACCTCAGGTGATCCACCCACCTCAGCCTCCCAGAGTCTTGGGATTACAAATGTGAGCCACTGCACCTGGCCATCGTGTGTTTTATAACAATTTTTAAACATTTATTTTTTATTTAGATTTTATTATAACTGGCTGAAATACATACATCAAAATTTAGTATTTGTCAGAGTTGAAAATGGAAACTAGGAGAACAAACTAGAATATGCATTACATAGTTTACAGCAGCACTAATAAAAATTTCTGGAATATTAGAAATATTTTAGATCTATGTTGACCAATACAGTGGCCACTTGCCACATTTGTCTCTTTAGGGATTTGAAATATGATTACTGCAACTGAAGAACTAAATGTTTACTTTTTCTTAAGTTTAATCAACATAAACTAGATTTAAGCACTACATGTGGCAACCGGCTCTTGTATTAGTGCAAGTTTCAAAATGGTACCTATAAGTAAAATTTTAAAAAATGACTAAACTTATTACTAACATTTCTACTGAGTCTAAGATTTCAAAGTAAAAATGCTAATCACAAATCTCCTAGAGGCAAATGAAGTCATTATTTTAAATAGCCACTGACTATGGAAGATCACTTAAAATGTAGTATGTTTTAATTCACAGAGAAAAGCGATGATGGAATTCCTTTACTTTTCATGCAAGCAACAAATTTCTGCATGAAAATGTAGATTACATATTATTAACAAAAAATGCCAAAGACTGAAAAAGTATTTCCAATACATGGGACAAATACAATGCTAATTGCCTAAAAGTATACAATTTCATCATTCAACAAGAAAAAATTTAACCAATAATAATGAAATGTAGGGCATGAATAGGAAAAGAAATATAACTGGGAAGTAAACATCGAATATGTGATCAGTATGACTTATTTTACTTTTTAGATAGAGATTTCACATTGCAGGGAGTTAATGTTGAAGATGTCTACTAACTAGGCTACTCCACACATTGATAAAAAGCATGTAAATTTACGTAGCCTTTTAAGAAAACAATTTTGCAAACTAAATTAAAATAGAAAATGTATCTTTTAGTTAAACAAAAACTATAATTCTTGAATTTCATTTAAATATCTATTTGCACAGATACAGACACAAATAGGAATGAGATATTCATTTAAGATTGCTTATAAAATAGTAAAACTGAAAATGATGAAAATATATATACAAATATCAACATATAGCCAAGATATATTCTTAAGTTCTAATTGCTGAATAGTTTGCTCACACTAGACATATGCCAAATGCACATTTGTTCAGACACTGAATTGCCGATATTAAAATTACTATTCAAAGCTGAGGCCAAATAATACCAGCCTTCTGAGATAACAATATGAACTTTTATCACAAATTATTACCGTAACTCTTTAATTTCAAACTTTAGTTGTCAATTTTTTTAAGTTTGACAGAGTACAGACATAATTATTTCAGTCTGCTGCTAACTTGACCCTATGTACTATAATTTTGCTCATTTTCAAATGAGATCAGTAAAGGAAGAAAGTTTTGAATCGTTAATTTATTATTCTCCAAGACTTTCTTCTCATCTTTATCCTTATGATTTTTTCTTCTGATCAAAGGTAATTTATATTGTACATGGTTTCGAAAATCTTACCCCTCACAGAATCTGAAAGGAGAAAGTTGACATTATACTCTTAGTTTATCCCCCGAACTGGTAAAGAATCCTCAATTTTTTTTAAAAAAGATTCACAGCCTATACAAAAATTAAGTTTATTTTGTTTAATGTGATGAATGCTAGAATATTCAATAATTCTACACAAGTTTCAATGGTGATACGATCTAAGCTTTATTATTGCTGTCTATATTTTCATTTAACCTCATAAACCTTGACTGAGAAAGGAAATTCTATTCCTAAGTTTTCTGCCTAATCCCATCTCTCTTTTTCTCTATTTTTTTTTTTTTCTGGTTTACTTAGCTAGTATTAGTTAAGTAAGTATGTCTTTTAGTTTATCTATCTACTTGAAATTTAATCATCATTTTTGTACCTAAAAGTATCAACTTCTGCAATCACCATGAATTCTTGTATTATTTTGCAATAATAACATCTTGCAGCAATAAATATTTAACTGATAGAATTCCAAGCCTAAAGCATCTAAGAATATTTAACTCCTAATTTCATCTAGGAAGTTTAGAGAAATTGAAAGTGAACATTTGCAGATGAGCAATAAGTCTGATTGTTATGAATCATTCCTGTTTAATTAGGCATGTTAATCAGTGTTCACTGATCACTGATAAGATACAAGTTCGAGAATGTCGAAAATGACACTGAAGTCGTTATTCAAATACTGACTTTCTAAAGCCAAGAATGATTCAAAGCTTAATAGAAGATTTTTGTTAAGCACAAAACTGAAGCCAAATCTTGGTGCCTGATAGAGAGATATGTAGTGAAACAGACATCAGATAAATACATGATAGCAAGCTGGTTAGATACATGAAGTTGTATGATTAGAAAAATGCTGAGTAAGTATATAAAAGTATTTTAGCATGACTATAGTTAACTATGAGGCAGAATTGAGTGTATGGGAGCAGAGGGGTGCTGTTAATTTTTTGTTCATATCTTTCTGTACTATTTTTGTTTTTTAACAATAAAAATACTTTATAGGCCAGGTGTGGTGGCTCACGCCTATAATCCCAGCACTTTGGGGAGTCGAGGCAGGCAGATCACCTGAGCTCATGAGTTCGAGACCAGGCTGGCCAACATGGCCAAACCCACATCTCTACCGAAAATACAAAAAAAAATTAGCTGAGGGTGGTGTTACATGTCTGTAATCCCAGGTACTCCAGAGACTGAGGCACAAGAATTGCTTGAACCTGGGCAGCAGAAGTTGGCAGTGTGAGCTGAGACTGCAGCACTGCACTCCAGCCTGGGTGACACAGCAAGACTTCATCTCAATAAAACAAACAAAAATTATATATGAAAATATGGAAATATGCTACTTGATACCTCACATTTGGTAATTTTTGTGAAGAAAAAATTATTAATTTTATTAATATACATTTAATAATACTTAGTGACAACAGAGAAAGTCAATACACATTAAGCTAAATTCTAGAGAGAGAAGACTATATTCAGTTACAGTATAATGAGACTAAACATAAGCTGCAATCTGTGTCTGTGTTTAGAATAAGACTAGCCAAGAAGATACTGGAATATTGGAAGCTTAGGGAGACAGTGATGGTGGTTAATTTTATCTTCACTGCTAGATTATAACTTGGAGACAATTTTGAGTCAAGCTCTCTCCTTTGTTAGTATCTTTCTCTGCTTCCCAAGAGAGGTTTTACTGGGTATATGATATTATTGACAAAATACTTGTAAGTGACTGTCTTCTGTCATGGTCAGACAGAGAAATGAAAGGTTCCTTTTTCATTTATCTATTCACAGAACCCATGGAAATTCTGTTCCTGGAAATGGGCATTTTACTTTAGAACGTGACTTCACAATATTCAGACTAATGAGTCCATCTTTTTGGAATCAAAATTAAACCAGAAAAGTCAATATATAGTTTGGAGGAAATTTCACAGTGTTGGCACATAATAAGGGCTCAAAAATTTTTGTTGAATCATATATTAAGAATTGAGCAGCACTAATATTTTGTATTCATGCATTTTATTAAATTATCTCAATTTGTAAATCAATGAACTACTTCACAAAAATTGATTTCATGTTGGTTTTCTACATTAATTATAATTGTTTTATAGAAGAGCTTAAAGTAGTATAGAGGCAAAAATGTGTATCATAAAAGCATTCAATGTGTTCAGTAGTCTCTGCTTCCTACCTTCCCTGTGATGTGTTTGTTTGGCACTTTGTTGAATTCAAGGTCAAAATATAAGAGGCAATCCTAGGCCAGCTAAAGAATGTATGACTACTTTCACTTCTGCCACTTAAACTACAACAACAGTCAAAGTCTGAACAATAGTAAGAGTCAAAGTCAAATTATACAATCTCTTACTAGGAAAAAAAAAGATAAAAAGTTATTGAATCCAGCACTATACCCATTGGTAGAATCTTTTACTGTTAGAACTAATTATTTTAGGTAGATGCAAGGAATGACTATTATCTCTAGAGCTGTAATGTAGATACTAATTAATATTGTAAGGTTGAAATATTGTAGGGTTGCAGTAGAGAATTCTTCTTTAGAAGGTAGAAAGCTGGGAATAAATATTTCCTACTCCAATGACACAAGACAGCTGAAGAACTAAAAATATTTTAACTTTTCTGGAGCCCATCAGAGGGCTACAGTTTCAAGGCAAACGAGTAGTGTAAGCTCTATGGAAAAGCAGGACCTACTAAGGGGATGAGGCATGAGCATTGGTTCACCTGAGCAGAACACAGAAGGAAGGGAAGCCAGGCACTGTAACCACGTAAGAAGAATTCGGTTACAATGTTTGATGGGTTGCTATGGAAGGAGTGTTTCCCTTGAAACACGAAAAGCCACAACCTCTTGAGGGATACACACAAAACGATGTTCACTCACTCACAGGCTGCTCTACACAGACGAACTTCAAGTGGGTGTAAGAAAGATTAGGCAGAGAGTGGTGGCTCATGCCTGCAATCCCAGCATTTTGGGAGGCTGACGTGGGCAGATCACAAGGTCAGAAGATCGAGACCATCCGGCCAACGTGGTGACACCACGCCTCCATTTAATATACGAAAATTAGCCAGGCGTGGTGGCGGGCGCCTGTAGTCTCAGCTACTTGGGAGGCTGAGGCAGGAGAATGGCGTGAACCTGGGAGGCAGAGCTTGCAGTGAGCTGAGATTGCGCCACTGCACTCCAGCCTGGGCGACAGAGCGAAACACTCGCCATCAGAGAAATACAAATCAAAACCACAATGAGATACCATCTCACACCAGTTAGAATGGCAATCATTAAGAAGTCAGGAAACAACAGGTGTTGGAGAGGATGTGGAGAAATAGGAACACTTTTACACTGTTGGTGGGATTGTAAACTAGTTCAACCATTATGGAAAACAGTATGGCAATTCCTCAAGGATCTAGAACTAGATGTACCATATGACCCAGCCATCCCACTACTGGGTATATACCCAAAGGATTATAAATTATTCTACTACAAAGACACATGCACACGTATGTTTATTGCGGCACTATTCACAATAGCAAAGACTTGGAATCAACCCAAATGTCCATCTGTGACAGACTGGATTAAGAAAATGTGGCACATATACACCATGGAATACTATGCAGCCATAAAAAAGGATGAGTTTGCGTCCTTTGTAGGGACATGGATGCAGCTGGAAACCATCATTCTTAGCAAACTATCACAAGAACAGAAAACCAAACACCGCATGTTCTCACTCATAGGTGGGAACTGAACAATGAGATCACTTGGACTCGGGAAGGGGAACATCACACACTGGGGCCTATCATGGGGAGGGGGGAGGAGGGAGGGATTGCATTGGGGAGTTATACATGATATAAATGATGAATTGATGGGTGCTGACGAGTTGATGGGTGCAGCACACCAACATGGCATAAGTATACATATGTAACAAACCTGCACGTTATGCACATGTACCCTAGAACTTAAAGTATAATAAAAAAAAAAAAAAAAAATTAGGAAAGCGTGTGAGATCAGAGTCACCCTCTCATGGTGTAAGCCTGGAGGAGGGCAGCAGGGACTCCTGTGGGAAAGGTGACCCGTGATTCTTCTCTAATGATGAGAGGGACCATAAGCTCTGTTGCACAGGTGAAGGCTCATTTCAGCTGGAGGAAGTATGAAAGAAACAAAATAGTTACTCCTGGACACAAAACAGAAAACTGTTCTGTGGTCTCCAATCACTGTAGATGGGCCAGGAATTTCTGTCCCATACAAAGTCCACCAACTAAAGAAGGCATATTTTAGCTACCATTGAGAACAGATTTGCTGAGATTCATTGAGGACAGATTCACTAAGAAGAGCCCGACAATGAGATGCCAGGATTGGGGGTCTTCCAAAGACAGAACAACAGAAAACTCCTTGCTTTCTGACAGGCCAGGAAGCATCAACTAACTAGCAAGACAGCGTATCCCTGGAGGAGGGGCAAGAAAGACATGGAGAGAGAGCCCGTCTGACATGTGCATACACAGAAAAGCCACAACTAAGGGTATTGAAGGAAAATTCTGATTCCATTTACGTGATATTTGGGGAAAGGCAAAACCATAGTTAGAGAAAATAAATCAACATTAGCCAGGGGCTTCAGATCAAGGCATTGGTTTAACACAAAGTGTCCCAGGGGCACATTTTGTGATGATGGGAGCATCCTATATTTTCGCTGTTTTAGTGGCTTCATGACTTTGTGTATTTGCTGTAACTCATAGTACTGTACATTAGAAATGGCTATTGTATGAATTTATGTTACATGTTATAATCTATGTTGTGTATGTTATACAATATACATTACACTTATACATGTAAATTATCATTAACTCTGACTTTAAAAAATTCTGAGTCAACGTAACATTGTTAAATATCTTCAGGCTGGGCGCGGTGGCTCATGCCTGTAATCCCAGCGCCTTGGGAGGCCGAGGTGGGATGATCCCTTGAGCCCAGGAGTTCAAGATCAGACTCGCAATGTGGTGAAACCCCATCTCTACAAAAAAATACAAAAATGAGTTGAGTGTGGTGGCACCTGCCTGTGGTCCCAGCTACTTGGGGGGCTAAGGTGAGAGGATCACTTGAGCCCAGGGAGATTGAGGCTGCTGTCAGCCATGATCAGAGGAGGAGAAGTTCAAATGTAAGTAAGTTCCATATTTCAAAAACTATAATGAAATAATTGGATCGAGACCTCAAAATCGATGGGGATGTTTATCTTATAAATGAAAACTATCATTTGTAAAAGCCGATCGGAACACTAAGCTACATGCCTCGTTCTTTCAATGAAATTAAGCCCTCCTGAAAGAAAAGGATTGGGAGATTTTAATAAACATTAAGAATACCTCATCCCCTGAAGAATAAATTTAAGGGTGAAGAAAATGTGCTGATATTAATTCTCTTTAAATTATTTCATCTTTCTAGAGAGAAAGATACTATTTGATAATTATCAATAAATTGCTTTACTATGCCCATTTTAGGCAGTCTCAAAGAAACAAAATACCTACAGACGAGACACATGATTGTCTGATAAATGATGTAACAATTCATCGTTGCTCCTGGTGAAAGTCTCAAGGCAGTATTTTTCTAGTTTTATTTATTGGTCCTATCAGTGCATGAATGCTATTTGAAAGGTCATTGTTATTGAGAGACTCTATTTTATTACTTAAGAAAAGCTAACATAATCTGAGATTTCAGCATGATATGTTAGTTGTATTTCATTTTATTCCTGGGTACTATATTCATCATACTTCTAAACTAGCCCCTCACAGCAAGATTTAGCTTATTTAATATCACTGATCCTCTCTTGCTCCTACTAATCAATTTACATCTATGGGAATGAAGTGGTTCCAAATTTTGGGCTCCACATAGTCCTACACTTAGCTTCCTTATTGAAGTTGCCAGGTAAGCAAAACATGTTAGCTCGAACACCCAAGTAAGACAAATAAATGCTACATTCATCTCAGTGTTTCAGACATACGCATACTTTTTCGACTACCACTACTGTTCAATAAACCTCAAATACTTTCTCTTGGACTCTTTAATCAAATTTTGTCAATGTGTGCTTAAATGTTTCCAAACGTGTTAGTTCAATTTGCAACCAAATTTGACTTCTGTCACATTGACTATTGTGCCAATAGTCAGTAAAAGCCTATGCATTTAAAAATTGTGTCATTTGTCTCTGTTCCATTCCAGAGTAACATTTTTCCATTTTCTTTTTTTAATTTTTTAAAGAATAATACAGTGTCTATAATTTAAAAATCTCAGCTGTGTGTCTGCAACTGAGATTTTAAATTACAGAATTTTAGAACTAGAAACCATCAAAAGTTATGGAAATCTAGCATACATGCCTGCAACTGAAGTCTGATTTTTTTTCAGTTTAGGCTTTATTACAGTAACATGAGAACTTTAAGGGTTTTTCAATAGTAGTTTTAAATGGTCATGCCATTGAAACCTATGCAAGATATGGCCTTGAAAAAATAGGTAAGAAAATCATTTGGAGTGTGTGCATTCAGGTTACAGTTAACTTTTATAGTGAGTAACACAGGTGTACTGGCTTTGCCTCTAGTCAACAGCAACTAGGGCATATCTAGGTGCCTTACACCACCTAGAATTCTGTTTGCCCTCTTGCACGACTGAAGTGTAACTAAAAATCTTTTGTGCTAAAAGTCCTCACCAGAAATAAAAATATTCATTATTTCCTAAGCAGAAATATACATGTTCATCCTTTCCTCAGCAGGTGTTTTTTAAAAAATCTATTTTCAAATTAAAACTTGTTTTCTTACTAAATGCAAGAAGAAGGGAAGAAGCAAAGGAGGGAGGGAGGAAGAAAGGGAGGGAGACATGGGAATGAGGTATGAGTTGGAAATCCTGGGATGCCACTTTACTGACTGTATAACTTAGTTCATTTTGTTTTGTGACCAGGAATACCTTTTACGGTGTTATCCATTGTATAATAGTAACTATTACGTGACCTCTTCCTTTTCTAGTCTGTATTTACTTAGATATACAGTACTTCCTTTATTCTTTTCTCTCTTTTTTTATTATTACACTTTAATTTCTGGGGTAGGTTTGTTACATAGGTATACATGTGCCATGGTGGTTTGCTGCACCCATCAATCCGTCATCTACATTAGGTATTTCTCTTAATGCTATCCCTCCCATAGCCCCCAGGCCCTGACACGCCCTGGTGTGTGATGTTCCCCTCCCTGTGTCCATGTGTTCTCATTGTTCAACTCCCACTTATGAGTGAGAACATGCTGTGTTTGGTTTTCTGTTCTTGTGTTCGTTTGCTGAGAATGATGGTTTCCAGCTTCATCCATGGCCCTGCAAAGGACATTTTAAAAAGATTTTTTAGAGACAGGGTCTCGCTCTGTCACTCATGCTCAAGTGCAGTGACACAATCATAGCTCACTACAGCCTCGAACTCCTGGGCTCAAGGGATTCTGTTGCCTCAGTCTCCTGAGTAGCTAGTTCTAGAATCACATGCCACCATAATGGTTTATTATTATTATTGTTATTATTATTATTATTACTATTTTGTAGAAAAGGGATATCACTATGTTGCCCAGGCTAGTCTCGAAGGCTCAAGTCATCGTCCCACCTTACTTAGCCTCCCAAAGTGCTGGGATTCCAGGTGTGAGCCACCGCACCTACCATGTTATTTCTTAAGCAACACTTGGTGGCAATGAGGATACATGTAGTAGGGAGAGAACAGGAGGACAGAATGACAGATGGACAGACAGGCCTTCTCACCTTCTGAGGCCATTTGTCATAGAGCGGCAGAGAAGAAACCACTGTGGGGAACTTTGGAGTGCAGAGAAAATATGCTGCCCATTTGTTTCAACATAAATGGAAAAATGTAACTGATGACACGGCTCCACGCAAGGAACGCACATCCTGTCTTCTTCACTCGATTCTCACGGGAGAAGGCTGGCAAAGCTCATGGCATTAAGAAAGAAATAAAATATATAGGTTCTTTCCCAAACATGGCTACATTTTGTTTTATTTTGCTAAAGAATGCACTGTAATCTATACAGATTTGCAGTTTTCTCCTCTAAAAAAAATTATTTGGAAAAAAAAAATCAATGCTTCTCAATAAGTGCTTTACATGTAAGGGGTCATTGTTTATATATTTTTTTCTCTTTTTAAATAAGCATCTGCCCCGCTACTATCATTGAAAAGCTGTTTTTCACCTCAATTCTTTTAAGAACCCCAATTATAAAATATGAAAATAAAATTTAGACTGTAGTGAACTGAAAGTGATGTTGGCTTCGGAAGCACTGTAGGAGTCAGCCAGTCTCCTTCTGTGAAATTGATCCCAGCTTCCTGGTACCTGTAAGCCCTTCAATCCTTTTTTATTTTTTATTTTTTTGAACTCTAAGGTTTTTTTCCTCTGCACCCAAACTCTACCTTCCCTTTTTGTAACAACTGAGAACACCTTCCCTCATGTGTCACTCTTTCATTTTCTACTGTCAGACTTCAGGTACTTAAACATATGAAACTGCTTGTTTAAAAAGTCACAATTATACTTCTTCCCTATCTCCAAATCTTTTTCTCCTCCTCAACTGTGCAGGATTAATCATGTCCAAGTCTTACCTTCCTAAATATTTTCAAATACTTAACAATTCATTTATTATCTACATTCCCCTTTCGGTATCCAGTGTAGCTTAGTAAGTGTAAGAACAGACAGAGGGAAAGTGGAGAAAAGACATCTGAAAGTCATACATCTTCTCCCTCCATCCATGCCACGTGCCAGAAATGTCTTCTGAGTCCACTGAGTAAGAATTCTCGCTTCCTATTGCAACTTCCTTTGCAAAATTTTCACTGAAGAAATTATGACACTGAAACAAATCAGACCTAATCGACACCATCTTGCTTCTAACCTTTAAGCTGCCCTTGCTCATTCCTGGGCATAGGCTGATATAACTTTGAGAAGGAATTTAGTTCATAGTTTGACTCCAAAATAAAATGTATAATACCCCTTTCCCAAAAAGTTCCCCTTCTTGCCTGGGAATCAGTCTGCCCTTGCAGCAGTAACAAACTAGTTACAAGATTAGAAACTACAGTGTAGTGGTCCTGCAGCCTCTGGCTCCAAGAACGTGAACATCCCCAAATTGGTCCTGGGGATAACATCACTATTGTAAAACCTAACATGAGTGCTTGAGATATTTTGCAGTCCCGTAAGGGAGGAGACCACCCCTCATATTCACTTATGCCCAATTTCTGCCTCCAAAGAAAGAAGAAGTAAAAACTAAAAGGCAGAAATGAAATCCACAGGCAGACAGCCCGGCGCTGCGCCCTGGGCCTGGTAGTTAAAGATCGACCCTGACCTAACTGGTTCTGTTATCTATAGATTACAAACATTGTATAGGAATGCACTGGGAAAATCCCTATCATGCTTTGTTCCGATCTAACTACCGGCGCATGCAGCCCCCAGTCACGCACCCCCTGCTTGCTCAATCAATCACGACCCTCTCACACTCACCCCCTTAGAGATGTGAGCCCTTAAATGGGACAGGAATTGCTCAGTCGGAGAGCTCGGCTCTTGAGACTGAAGTCTCGCCGATGCCCCAGGACGAATAAACCCTTCCTTCTGTAGCTCGTTGTCTGAGGAGTTTTGTCTGCCCCTCGTCCTACTACACTCGCACTGCAAGAATCAGCTGACACTACGCAGAGCAGTAGTCTGGCTCAACCAGTTCTGCCATCCCAGTCAGCAACAGAAGACAGCAAGAAAAACTCACTTCAACCACCTATGATTCTATCTCCAACCTGCCCAATCAGCACTCCCCACTTGCCAAGCCCCTACCTGCCAAATTATCTTTAAAAATTCTGATCCCCCAATGCCTGGGGAGACTGATTTGAGTAATAATAAAATTCCCGTCTCCTGTACAGGTGGCTCTGTGTCAATCACTCTTTCTCCATTGCAATTCCCGTCTTGATAAACCGGCTCTGTCTAGGCAGTGACCAAGGTGAACCCATTGGGTGGTTACACTACAAGACTCTTCCTAATTAGTCTTCTTTTGAATACCACCAGCTTCTACCCTTTGTGTGTGTGTGTGTGTGTGTGTGTGTGTGTGTGTGTGTGTGTGTGTGTGAGAGAGAGAGAGAGAGAGAGACAGAGAGAGAGAGAGAGACAGAGAGAGAGACAGAGAGAGAGCAAAAGGGAGAAAGAAAAGACAGAAAGAGGAAAACAGAGAAGAAGGAGGATGGAGGGAAAGAGAAACATTCAGAGAGGAATAGAGAGACAGAAGGAATCAGAGAAAGAAAGAGAGAGACACCAAGAGAGAAAGACACACAGAGGGAGGGAAAGAGGGAAAAAGAAAAGCAGTAGGAGGAGGAGAAGAAGAAAAGAAAAAATATAAGAATAAGTGAACCTCACCAATCACAATTTTCTCACTATGGCCAATAGTTGAAACAAAGCGATAAGAACATAAGGTTGAAGGAGAATACCTTTCTCGTTGGCCCAGTCACTTGCAGTTTTAGCCAAAACACTAATGTTACTGTGTTGAGCTGCAAGGAGAGACGTCCCTGAGTGATTGGTTTTATGAGAGGATTTGCACACCCCCTATAGGCAGAGGGGGGTTATGACATTCCAAACAAGAAATAGGTAGATTTAGTAGTGATATCATGCATTTTTTCTAGCTACACACTTAATTATCTCTTAGCAGCCAACATTTTCTTTTAGGATTGGCAGATACAGGAAGGGCTAGAAGCACATAAACAAAATTTTCTTCCTTTCTTATCTACAGAACTTCCTAAATAACTATCTGGAAACCAGGGGACCATATGCTGATGGAGATCATGTGTATCTCCTCAGTAAGCGCTTTTCTCGCCCTAACAAATGACCTAGGAGAAAGAAAACTGGATTGCTTTACTCCAACATTTCAAATCCCCTGGTTGTTCACTTATGATGAGTTACAGCATTAACAAACTTATTTTTGTTTTGCCTCTAATATTCATCATAGAAACTCCAACAAATGTTACTAAAATAATTTTATTCTCTAGTAATTCACAATTGTTTCCAGCAATCAGAAGGTACTGGACGCTGGTGAATGAATAATGCTACAGCTGGGAATTTGGATATTTTGATGAATTTGATTATTGATGAAATACAACCCTTGCCTTTTAAATGGTACTATCTACTTATGAATTCATTGTGGTACATTCCAATAACAGGCATGTTCCAGGACTACTAGTATATATATATATGTATACACATACAGATATATCTCTAAATATGTATCTCTATAAATCTCTGTATCTATATATATGTATCTATATCTATCTATATATCTATATCTATATCTATCTGTATATCTATATATCTATATATATCTATACATCTATATATACACAGAGATATATGTCTATACACACAGATATATCTATATAGATATACAGAAATACATATATATCTATATATCTTAACAGTGTATACATATATATCTTAGTGTATACATAATCTTATATATATCTTATATATGTGAATACATATTAGTAAATAGTCTATGTGTGTATACATATATAGTATCTATAGTATATATACACTATACATATATAGTATATATACACATGTGCATATATGTACACATGTGTACTATATATGTGCTATTATTATGGGTGAGCAGCGAGGTTGGGACATGTGTTACTGTGTGTGCACGTATATGTCACCATTACTATGTGTATGACATGTGATATAGTATATATCTTATATATATGTGTATACTGTATACACATATATAGTATACACATATATACTGTATACACACATATACTATGTACATACTATATATGTGTATATATACCTATATACACATATATAGGTATATATACACACATAAGCATATATACACACAGATATACATGTATATATGTATATGTACACCTATATACATGTATATAGGTATATATACACACACATACATACTAGAAAAGCTGCTACTTTTTTTTTTGGTTTTTTTTTATTTATATAAGAATGTGGGAATAAGTCACAGCGCTATTTCCTGTTTCTTCCTGAGCTTTGGAATTATTCTTGAGATACTAACTAAACTATCAGTAAAATGCCAGCAGACAGAGGTGAACTTGGCACTTGTGTGTCCTTTCTTTCTTTCAGCAGTCAAGTACAGTTCTTTCTGAAATTGCAGAAGCTTCTCAAGCATATAATTTGTGGCTTCCAATGAGTTTGAACTTCATGCTTGAAGTGACACACAAGTAAGTGATTTAATTCATGCACCTATATCTGGATTTTTTCCAGACGTAATGAAATGGGCAACTACTTCAGAATTTCCCTAATAAGTATTGAAGCAAGACATCAGAAAGGCACTGATTGGCATATTTGGGCAGGAAAAGCAACAATGTGCTTAAGGTTGAGCTGTGACAGGCATCAGGGTTCAGCCCTTGAGACAAAAACTGAGCATTTCTTACTCCAAAGACCAGGCCCTTTGACTTCAATGATGTACAATTTTCTCATTACAAAAACTATTGTACCCAAAGGAATTCCTGTCAGCTAATTATTTTCTCAGTTTGAAATAAGACCATGTCTTTAATAAGAAAGGTTTTGTCCTATGGTCATTTTCGGCATCAACATAACAGTACAGAGAATGAGCACACAGGGGAAACACCACAGGGACTCACGAGAGGAGAAAGGCGTTTGTTACAATAAATGTAGATTCTTCCCTCCAGGTGATTATCAAAATATGAGTATTTGTGTAGCAGTCAATTACCATAGTCATCAGCTAGAGAAATTTAAAAAGGAAAAACATATTTCCTTAGGGTTGTTTTCAATGATACTATTTCCATAGTCACTACTGATGAGGTCACATAATCCCTAATCCAGACACTTTGTGTTTTGGATCCATGGTTAGTGTATCCATATAACCCAGTTTCCATATAACCTACAGTCTTCCATACTGTATTCCATATGGGGAATTGACAAAGGCAGAGCGGACAATTGCTCTATCTTTAAATGTTGTTTCTTTTTTCTTTTCGAGACAGACTCTTTCTCTGTTGCCCAGGCTGGAGTGCAGTGGCACAATCTCGGCTTACTGCAGCCCCTGCCTCCTGGGTTCATGTGATTCTCCTGCCTCAGCCTCCTGAGTAGCTGGGACTACAGGCGCCTGCCACTACACATGGTTAATTTTTGTATTTTTTGTAGAGATGGGGTTTCACCATGTTGGCCAGGCTGGTCTTGAACTCCTAGCCTCAAGCAATCCACCTGCCTCGGCCTCCCAAAGTGTTGGGATTACAGGCATGAGCCACCGCACCTGGCCAAATGTTGTTTCTTTCATATGTTTTGTGACCAGTATTTTAACAGTGATCTAATTGGGCTTAGCAAACTCCATTTTCTTGTCTTGCATTCTGCTATAATAAGGATTTAGTTGAACCTAAGGATTTGTTGGGCAAGTGAATACAAAGAGAGCAGAGAGCGTTGGAGAGTCTGGCAGTGGAAAGAGAACTCCTACTAGCGTCTTTATGTTTTTCTCATTATGTCATTTCAGAAATCACAGGCCTTCAAAACTATAGTTCCATCCTCAGGAGCAGAAGAAGAAAGGTCATTGCATGGCTCTGTCATGTAATAGCATATGGCCACAGAGAAATCAGTTGACTGATCTGGAAAATAAAGACTATGACCTGGTAAATCTCTAAGGTAACTTTCAGTTATACTTTCACTCAAAGATAAACTTCGTATCTGCCATTGTGGGCCAGATATTTAACATATTGTTGAATAAGTTAAAAGGAAATTATAAGAAAGATATTTAGGGCTATGTAGGCAGAGCTTAGAGAGCTTAGAACAAAATCTAATCTAACCAGGGAAGTGTCAGGAAAGGTCTCCTGGAGAAACTGTCATTTAAGTTGAAACTTGAAGGATTAGTGGGAGGTAGGTAAGGTGTGGGCTGCTAATAGTTCAGACAGGGCAACAGACTCTATGAAGACCTGAAGCTTATAATGAATATGGCCTTGGGAGAAACTGCAAGAAAGTGAGCAAAGTAAGTGTGGACCATCCTTGAATGCAATGCTAAGGTTTTCAGTTTTATTTTAAGAGCCATGGGAATCCACTGAAAGGTCTTAAGTCAAAGTAGAGATGATCAAATTGATTGTTAAAAAATAATTTTGGATAAAGTATGGAGAAAGGTTGGAAGAGATCGATAGTAGAACCTGAAAATTAATTATGGGCAATTGCAATGATTTTAAGATTGACATGACTTAGTTATGGCTTCAATGTGGGCATAAGGACAGGGTAAACACCTTTTTTTTTGTCATATAACTGAATGCATGCTGGTGATCCTGATGGACCTAGGAAAGGCTAATTAATAAGACTGATTGATTGATTTTATGTTTATGGGAGAGGGTAAAAAAATCAATGTTCAGGTCTAAACATGTTTGCTTAAACATGTTTAAAACAAGAGAATCTAGGCAAAAGAAAAATGGATTTGGGACTTCTCAGCATATGAATGGAAATTAAATACAAGGGATTAGAACCCAAGAAAAATACCAACTGAGTGTAGAGAAGGGGACATGTCAAAGGAGCTTGAGAAATTGCTGAGAGATAGAAAAAAGTTCGTATAGGTATGGTGTCAGGGAAGTGAAGAAAAGGGTATATTATTAAAAGCAGTGAGTGGCCAGTAATGCTGAGCCCTGGTAACAGATCAAATAAAAAATGCCCCTTGCACAGCAACGTGAAGAACAGAGTCACAGGCTAGAAGAGTTTCTATGCAACAGCACTGCCCAAAAGAACATTTTCAGATGACCAGTGTTTTCTATTTGCACTATTCAATATGATCCACGTGTGGCTATTGAGCACTTGAAATGTGGCTAAGCAATGCTAAAAAACTTAATCTTAAATTTTACTTAAAGTTACTTAATATAAATTGCACATGTGACTAGTAGCTGTATATTGCATAGTACAGATGGATTATGGGGAAAATGTCAGATTTTAGGAGACTGAAGAGCGAAACTGGTCATTATAGATAACCTGTTCATAAAGTTTGCTTCTAACGTAGAATGGTGAAATGATTAGAACCTGGTAAGGAGTATGAGGTTCAGAAAGGGTGAAGTTAGATCTCTTGATTGATTGATTGATTGACTGACTGGAGATGGAGTCTGGGTCTGTTGCCCAGGCTGGAGTGCAGTGGTGCAATCTCTGCTTACTGCAACCTCCGCCTCCTGTGTTCAAAAGATTCTCCCGCCTCATCCTCCCAATGGGACTACAGGCACGAGCCACCACACCCAGTTATTTATTTAATTAATTATTTATTTTTTGTATTTTTAGTAGAGATAAGGTTTTGCCACATTGGCCAGGCTGGTCTCAAACTCCTGACCTCAGGTAATCCACCCGCACTGGCCTCCAAAAGTGCTGAGATTACAGGTGTGAACCACCGCGCCCAGCCTAGATCAACTTTAGAATGTTCAAATGGCAAGGAGCCAGGGAGAGAGAGAATTTAAGGGATTGATTTTATGTAACATGAGGATACCTCTTTGATTCTACTCAAATGAATAAGCAAACATGAATGAATAGAGGTCAATTCATAGATTTGGTGATAGCAATTACAGCAATTGCTATTTAGAGTCTTCCATTTACTTCGCATAGTGGGAAGAAAGGTCATCTTCTGAGAGAGTGGAGGAGGGTGAAGGAGCCAAGGCAGAACGTTCTCTCTTCCTAGCTGGCTCACCTGCGTTCCCCCAGGCTGGCTCACACATTTGCCCCACAGGTATCTGATTGCAAAGCATGCTGTAGAGCAATGAAAGACCTGTCTACCTATAAATATCCCCCTGAGGGACCTTGATCTCCCATGTGTTTCCTGCCATTTGAGTCAATACCTGCGATCCTTTTGAGAAAACATTTATTTCAGTTAGGGTAAGACATGAAATGAAGCACAAGCATTTATTGGTCTCACATTTAGAACAATTACTTTAACTAATTAACCAACAGATACTGCCACAAAATGTCAATCAGGGAAGAAGAAAGAAAAGTTTCTGGTCTTGCAGGCTCCTGGAACCCACCAAGTCCTAGGCATGTGGGTGGTCAGGACACAAACCCGATCTTGAAAAGAATAAACTAGAATACTGCCAAAAGACAGAGACAGAAAAACGACTGATGCTAAAACTTGGCTCATCTTTTTTGAGATGGAGTCTTGCTCTGTCGCCCAGGCTGGAGTGCAGTGGCGCCATCTCGGCTCACTGCAAGCTCTGCCTCCCAGGTTCACATCATTCTCCTGCCTCAGCCTCCCGAGTAGCTGGGACTACAGGCGCCGCCACCATGCACGGTTAATTTTTTGTATGTGTAGTAGAGACAGGATTTCACTGTGTTAGCCAGGATGGTTTCAATCTCCTGACCTCGTGATCCACCCGCCTCGGCCTCCCAATGTGCTGGGGTTACAGGCATGAGCTACCGTGTCCAGCCCATAACTATTCTTAAAGATAATCTTACATTATATGTGACACATTCTACCTATCCATTATCTACTCTTAAAGCTCCTTCCAAGGTGACAGTTGTTGTAGAACTAAATTCACAGATAATAGATGTGGCAGGGTTGGGAGGACAGAGCTGTTGAAGTGGCTTCTGCGAGCTGCCACGGGAAGAATATCAAACTGATGCAGTAAACTTTTAGTATGGTTAAATGCAAGGGTAAAGACCAACAGTGCAAAAGGAGGAGTATGAAACGTGACTACAGTAAAAAGCCCAGGTGGGAAGAGTGAGGGCAAAACAAGGACTTGAAGGACAGATTCTGAAAACCTTGTAAACAGGACCTAGAATTCCAGTTGAAATGTCGGAAGAAGGGCAGAAGAGGGGTAAGCCCAGAACCCCAACAGGATCCTACTCCATAGTTCCACTCAGTTTCAGTTGCCATTTATTGGCACTCACTCACAGCATGGCATAATCCTTCTCATAGTTCCAAAAGGAACTATGGCAGTGGGAAAAGGAAAAGACCAGTGAACAGGCAGGAAAAAGAAAAGCCAATGCCCATGCTATTCAAGTGCAATGAACGTGTAACTTTCCTTTGGACCTAGAATTAACAATTGTAAACTGAAATGTGAAAACAGCACTTAGCCACCACAAACTCAAGGAATAAAATGTGATGCTAATAAAACATTATTTGAAATTCTATTTAGTTAAGATTTTATAAGGAGGTAGTTAGAATTTCTATCAGATTATTCCAGTTCAAGAATGTAGTTAAAATTATTTAATAGAATCAAACCAAAGCTTAGTGCAAGCTTCCCCTTCACTTTACAACCGCACTGGCTCTAATTTTTCTTTCCTTTTTTTTGGTAATTGGTTATTTATTCCAGAAATGTAAGACAGTTGCATCCTAAAGCTTTAACGAAATCATCACTAAAGATTAATAACAAACCCATGCACTACACATTCTAGAAGACCAAAATAAAAAAAGATAAGATACTTTTCTCTTGTACTGAGAACCAAAATATTTATGAGCACAACCAATGGCCGGGATATATGTTTTCAAGCATAATGCTAATGAGTAAGCCATAAAACTGTTTATTGGTTTTTGCATTTTTAAGTTATATGTTTTCAACCTGATTAATGATGATGAGTATGCTAATAAAATCACTAGTCCAAAGAAATATGGTAATAAATTTGTTAACTCCAGTGTCAATAAGTTTGTAACTCAATGGCTTCAGCTCAGCTTCTATAGGTCACAATCCTATAGGCCCATGAAAAAAGTTTTCTCTTTAAGAACTTTGCTGAGTATGACATTTTGAGCTCAGGGCAAAACTGGTGCACAAGTAATCATATTAATTTGATATGATTACTTAGGCAACATTTATCATGTAGATGAAGCCTTCATTGAGAAGAAATGACTTCACTAATTATGAACATTTATGGAACCATGTCCACATTTAATTTTTGTAATTAATTATAAACTGATTATTACTATTTGTAAATTTCTTTATAATTACCACATTCACAGTGCTCTTGTTCCATGATATTTCTCAGTTGGTGATTCTGGCAAATTATCTCAAAGACTTCCCAGGAAAATTCTTGCTCTACTAGATCAGTAATATTTAATGCATAAATGTTTCCTTCACTCTATGGAAATCCTCTCCTTCTATAATGATTTGCCTCCTCAAGGTAATTGTCTACAAGTCTGTTACTTGCAGCATTACAAAACTTAGCAAATAGAAGTATTGCATGGAACACACTTATACTAGAAATTTATTGTTTATCTAAAATTGAAGTTAAAATAGGCATCCTGTATTTTGTCTGTCAACCCTAATTATTTGATTTTGTATGAATACTGTGCACAGACTTTCATCTTATGAGTTCTTACCGGTTTTCATCTAAGAGATTGCCACCTTACTAACTCTTGAGCCCTTAAGTTTTGGGAACTACCTCTAAAAGAGTGATGCCAGACAGGTTTTATATATAGAAATCTATGTAGAAATATTTCTCTATTCTTCAAGTGGGACACATTATATCTTTTCCTCTAACTTCTCTGTTGAAGAAACTTCTGTTTCTCACAGATTTGATGGGTTACATTTCCCCCATTTTTAACAGGAAAATCATGTATTTCCCCAATACCTGTGACGGTATCCTTGAAGATTCCTTATTAAGCTGCCACTCAAATATCTTAAAGACATTAGATTTATGTAATTCTACACGTCAATTTTTTCAGAGTACGTTTGAGATCAGTCATTTTCTATTCTCCTGGAGTAGGTGGGTGCGACAGAATATTCTATAAATGTATCTACCAAAAAGAGAAAAATAGAGAGCAAGGGAAAGAAACAATGTAAAATCAACTCTCATAGCCTTTACTTTTCAGAGCATATTTGAAAATATAGCAATAAGGGGGCAAAAGCATGTGAACAAGTATGGCTAGTATTACTCTGTTCGCACACTGCTATGAAGAACTGCCAGAGACTGGGTCATTTATAAAGGAAAGAAGTTTAACAGATTCACAGTTCTGCATTGCTGGGGAGGCCTCAGGAAACTTACAATCATGCCAAAAGGCACCACTCCACAGGGAGGAAGAGAGAGAATGAGTGCCAGCAGGGGAAATGCCAGATGCTTATAAACCATCAGATCTCGTAAGAACTCACTCACTATCAGGAGAATAGCATGGGGGAAACCACCTCCATGATTCAGTTACCTGCCACCAGATGTCTCCACACATGCTGATTATGGGAATTACAATTCAAGATGAGATTTGGGTAGGAACACAGTCAAACCATGTCACTGACCTAGTAATAATTTATGTAACTATACTTAAGCAGTGTATCTTATTGGCTATATATTCATTGGTATATAACATATAGTATCATATATATCCAGAGCTGTGGGGTGTATGTGTGTTTGCGTGTGTACTTATCAAACCTGCCTGTGGTATATAAATGTTGCCCAAAGAGGCTATATAAATGAATAAATGCAAACACACATACATGCATACATACATAGTCTCTTTAAAATTCCTAAAACAATTATTTGTGCCGTGCAACTTAACAATTATTTATACATTGTTAATACTTTGTAAATTGGTTTATAGAAGTCAATTTGAATCCTTCACTCCTTTGTAGTTTGACATTGCAAGAATCACACGAAAGATGAGATCACTAAGACTGTCAAGCTAAAGGCGAGAGCAACAAAATCAGGGACCAGCTAGGGACTGGACAGCAAAAAGAGACTTGGCAAGGTAGGAAAATCAGCTTCATGGGACACGTGTCAATCTTGGCAGTAAGATCCATATACAAGAATAATGGAAAAGCACATACCTAATGCAGATAGTGGTGAGAAGTAGATTTAAAGATCATGGACAAATGTGATATAAACACCAGCCTAAACTACAAAATGATAAGGCAGAAGCTACTGTTGGAATGTAATTGACAGACACTGACTCATGTGAATGGTCACTAGTCATCATGGAGAAAATTAGAAGGTCTAGTGTCCTGCGTCTGGGCAAATTTTCATCCGTTTTAAAGACACACTCTTTGCACAGCAATTTACTTCTTTAAATTCCACTGCATCCAGTACAACGTTAGTGCCTTAAGTGATTGTTGGCTATAGATAGGTTAATATTCATGTTTGGAGTCTCACTATTTGCTACTTCTGTTTTCAATGAGTACTGCAATTTATATTGCAACAGTAACTCACATGGAAACTCTAATATATTACCTTTGGGCGTTTTCTGCAATATAAAGTCTTGCTGAAAAATAAGTAGGTAAAAAATATGTAAGTCAAACACATATCCATCCCGAAAAGTTATTTCATATAACACATTTTCTTATCTAGTTTAAGTAATCTCTACATGTTGCCCTGGTAATTGCTGACATCACATGGGGGAAAAATACAATCCTTCATAATATGTTAAGATGCTCGATGAAAATATAAGTTTTACCTAGGCACAATTAATGTGCATTAAGTAGTTCAGCTGTATCACAGATCTAGCAAAAAAAGATGATGTGCATAAATATTCAATAAAGCTGAGATAAACATCGATGTGATGCTATCCAGCCTGGAATGTATTTCAGCTTGACAATAATGTTCTTGCTGTTTCTAGTTTGTCACTTTTTAATTATTGGTTACATTTCAAACTATAAAAATCATGAAATTAGAAGAACTCTGAGGCACTAAGAATTGGTTATTTGACATCCAGATGAAACCTGGCTTAATTTGGCAACAGAATGCCATCAACTGCATAATAAATGGTAACGGTCCCCACACGTCCCATATAGCACTACCCGTTATAAGAGGAAGCATCTGCTCACTTTAGCCATGAGGAAAGTTTTGGAGCTTTTCCGTGTACCTATTTATATTACTCAGCTATGTTTGTAAATGTATTTATACTCCCTGATGGGATCAGTTTGCTTATAAGGACCATTTGGGAGGTAAAAAAGTTTAAATTGATCATAAAAGTTTCCTTCCAGGTAAGGGATACGTCACTCTTTCTAAGAGCCACAGATCGAATAATTTTAGATTCCAACCCATAATGATCAAGTCACAGTGTCACTTTCTATTTGATAACAGTGCTGTTTAATAGTGCTATGGTAAAAATCAAAGTTTACGGTCAGGGTGGAAATGGTGATCAATGACACTATACAAGAAAAATAACCCTTGGACAATGAATACAAATAATGCTACTGACCATTATTTAGAGCTCACATGTCAGATACTGAGCTTTCCACTTCATACAAATGAGTTCACTTAAACTGCAAAACCACCCACAAAATGGGTATTGAGAGCTTTATTGTACATGTGGGAAAAGCGAGTTTTAAACATATTAGCTGGCTGGCTTTCTGTCATATGCAGGGAAGTAGTAAAGTCCAGACCAAACCCTGGTTAGAGACTCCAGAAGCCAGTATTTTTGAGCACCTAATGGTTGCCATATCATCGCATTGGCTATGGATTATGTGGTTGTGTTATTGCTTCATTTAATTTCTTTTCTCCACTTACCCAGTACGCCAATTTTCATAAGCAACCTAAAAAATGTTCAAAGACAAACTCATTTCATCCTCTTCTGGATGGAATGAGGAAACTAGACGGATCCATTTGTCATTCATACAATTTTTCTCTAAAACCACTTGTGAAGCTGGGTAATAGTCCCCAGATGGAAATCATTAAAGTTTAATTTGTATGCATATGGGACATCTTGCTTCTCAAAATCTTTTTGACTTCACTCTTTCTATTACTGGAACTAATTGATATATATGAAAAAATAACTAATTAAAATGAGTATAAAGCAGTTTTCTTCAATATAAAGCATGCTATAAAATGCTAATAACACTATAAAATATATGTAAAATCTGTCAATTATAAAATTAACTTCAGATGGGGAAGCAAGTATCATTTATCCTTTACAATGTCCAAATAAATGACTTGTTTGGCATCTAAAATGCCTTTTTGTTTAGTGTTAATAAAATCTCAAGGATAATAGTTATCTTTCTTTTTATAATGCTAACCAGAATAAAATTTTGAAGATGAGCATTGTAGTTCTAAATCAAATTTCTAAAAAATGTCTAAACAGCTAGTGGCTGGGAACATATCTTTGTTATGATTAAATAAATTTAAATGACTGCTTGGCAAATCATTATCAGAATGCAAGTTTGTTTCTTGTCCTCATGAGCAACTTATGGTTGGGTGATGGGGCCGAAAGGATGCTGTATGGAGGAGAGACCCCTTTACCAGTGGAATCAGACACAGTGAGTAAACCTGGGCAGGACTGAGGCTATCAGATGGATGTCCTTGGCTGTAAAAAATCAGAGGAGACAGGCTCAGGGAGACCACGCTCATAACTGGGAAGGCCCAAAGGCTCTTCTCATTATTCACTGTGTAGACACAGAAGAATAAGGAAATTGTTTGCTTTGCTTCTGTACATCCCTTGAAGGGAAGATTAGAAAAGGCACCCCTAAAATATAACAGTGTTTTAAATATACTTAAACAGAACTATTCAGTGTATTTCTGAATGTCCTCATAATTTTGTTATATTTTAAAATTAGGGTCATGTTTCAAATTCATGTTCATCTATGTAGAGTTCTTCATTTATTTACTAATTGTATTCATTCTTCCAAAATATATCTATTGAATGTATACCATATGTCAAACAAATATTACCCTTCGATGACAAACTAGACTCTCTATGGTATCTGCTGTCATGGAGTTCACCATCAAATGGGGAACATAGGTATTTTACATATAATTACAAGTGTTTCTTGACTTATAGTGGATTTAGGTCCCAATAAATCATTCATAAGTTGAAAATATTGTAAGTTGAAAATACATTTAATACACCTAACCTATGAAAAAATTATAGCTTAGCCGAGATGACCTTAAACATGTTCAGAGCACTTATATTAATCTACGGTTAGGCAAAATCATCTGGCAACGTAGTTCACCACAGAGTATCGGTGGTTCACACTCATGACTATGTGGCTGACTATGGGCTGAGGCTCAGTGATTCTGTCCAGCATACTGAGAGAGTATCGTACCGCATATCGCTAGCCTGGGTAAAAACTGAAATTCAAAATTGGAAGTATGGTTTCTACCAAATGTGTATTATTTTTGCACCATAGTAAAGTCAAAACTCATAATTCAAACCACCATAAATTGAAGACTATCTGTACCTAATAATTTGAATTTTGATGAGTTCAAGAATAGGGTGCTGCACAATTCTAAAATGGAAACCCTGACCAATCCTGAAAATCACCATTCATTAATTGCAACGCAAAATTCAGATGGAAGGAAGGCTGTTGTATCCTACAGCATGGGGCAGTGAGGGGAGTTTCTGGAGCACAGAGAATGCAATTTAGGAAAGGAAATTTTTTAAGTGACCCTAAGGACATAGGAGAATTAAGTGTGACCACGAGTTCTTCTAGCTTCATTGTTCACCATGTAAAAATTCCTAGCTAGAAAAAAATAAAATTTGATAACAAAAATTTTATTCGTCTCTGTTAGGAAAATAGGATAAACTAACACTGTTGGGGAAGAATAACTTTTTAAAAATTTTTTCTGTTTTTATTTTTTTTTTTAGACAGAGTCTCAGTCTGTCATCCAGGCTTCAGTGCAGTGGTGAGATCTTGACTCACTTCAACCTCCACCTCTGGGGTTCACGCCATTCTCCTGCCTCAGCCTCCCAGGTAGCTGGGATTACAGATTCATACCACCACACCTGGCTAATTTTTTGTATTTTTAGTAGAGACGGAGTTTCACCGTGTTAACCAGGATGGTCTTGATCTCCCAACCTCATGACCTGCCTACCTTGGCCTCCCAAAGTACTGGGATTACAGGCATGAGCCACCACGCCCGGCCAGAATAACATATTCGTTTTAGCTCTGGGATTATGGGTACCTAGATTTTCTTTGAGAAAGAGCTACACATTTTTCCATAGCTTCTCCACACTTCTCATGAGCATACTGTGGCAAATGCTGACAGTAATGTTCAAGAGACAATGGGACAGAAAGAAAGAAAACTTTTTTAGTAGAATCTGATCAGGAACATCACAGCCAGTAAAGACTGTGCTTCCCTCCTCACTGAGAAGGCCACGAAATCAGGAGAAGGATGTGGCTGAAACAGAGGCATCCTGAGGTAATTATCACAACATTTTAAAATATGGTGCCTGCATCTACAAGCTACCAACTGAAATTCCTCCTGAGAGAATTTTGTTAATATTGAGATCAGCAGCCAAGTTTCTTTAATAAGACAAGTTATTTTACATTGCTTTGTAAAATCACGATACCCATTTGGTTTTCAGATACTGACCAAATTTGGGATTATGCCATGAATTTCTAAATCCTGAAATTACTTCATCAAAATGGCTGGTTTCCTATTTTATGAGCACACAAATGTTATGCATTTAAGGAAAGTCCAAACAGTGCTAAATAATCGGTTGGGAACTAATGAATTGGGACAACTGGGAGACCTGGGATATAGGAACATACAAATGTTTCAAAGATAAAAGTTCAGTGTCACCTAGCTATCCTTGTGATCCTTTAGTATCATGACCAAACATGATTTGACATTTGTTCTCTCAGGTCAGCAGATAAAGAAGAAGAAAACATATACATTATATATGTGTATATATATATGGAGAGAGAGAACTTTAACAACATATACAGAATTTTGAAGACAGAACATGTATAGAATCGGAATACATATAATTTTGATGACAGAACATCTGTATACAACATGGTTTCCTGACTATTTTAAGCCCCTTGTTGAAACCTACTGCTCAGATAAAAAGATTACTATCAAATTCATGCTCTTCGTTGGCAATGCCCCTGGTCACCCGAGAGCTTTAATGGAGATATATAAAGAAATTAATGATGTTTTCATGCCTGTTAACACAATACCCATTGTGCAGCCCATCAATAAAGGAGTAGTTTTTACTTTCAAGTCTTATTAGTTAATAAATATGCTTCATAAGGCTAAGTAGCCACAGGTAGTGAGTTCTCAGATGGATGGGGCAAAGTTAACTGAACCCTTCTGAAAAAGACTCACCATTCTAGATGCCCTTAAAGACCATTCATGTTTCGTAGGAGAAGGTCATAGTAGCAGCATGAATACGGTTTGAACAAAGTTGATGTCAATCCTCATGGATGACTTTGAGGGTTTTAAGGCTTCAGTATGGAAAGAAACTGCAAGTGAAGTGGAAATAGCAAGAGAACTGGTAGCAGAGCCTAAAGATATGACTCAATTGCTGCAATTTCATGCTAAAATTTGAAAGGATGAGGAGCTTCTTATGGATAAGCAAAGAAAGTGGTTTCTTGAGATAGAATCTCTTTCTAGTGAAGACGCTGTGAACATTGTCGAAATGAGAACAACGAATTTAGAATATTGCATAAGCTTAGTTTGTAAAGCAGCATCAGGATTCAAGAGGATTGGCTGCAATTCTGAATGTTCTACTGCAGGTAAAATGCTATCAAAGAGTATTGCATGCTACAGAGAAGTCTTTCATGAAAGGAAAAATCAATCAATAGGCCAACTTCATGGTTGTCTTATTTTAGGAAATTACCACAGCCAACCCAGTCTTCAGCAACCACCAACCTGATCAGTCATCAGCCATCAGCATTGAGACAAGACCCTCTACCAGCAAAAAGATTACAACTCCCTGAAGACTCAGATGGTTGTTAAAAAGCTTTAACAATTAAGCATTTTTAAATTAACATTTTTTTAGATATCATGCTATTGCACACTTAGACTAGAGTTTACCATATTTTTATGTGCACAGCGAAAGCAAAACATTCCTGTGACGATTTTTTGTGATATTCCCTTTACTAAGGTAGTCTGAAATCTCTGCAGCACACCTGTATAGAAAATATAAATAGCAGTGTTAGATTTTATTTTTCTGCTTTTTTTTTAGTATGTTTTGCTTTGAGGTCATGATAGCTAATATTTAATGAATCCTTACTATGAGCAGGCAACGTCTAAATGCTTTCACACAAGTTATACAATGTTAATGTTACAACAATGAGATACTATTGTTAGACCCATTTCACAGGTGTGAAAACTGAGGCTTTGAAAGGCTACATTATCCCACAAATGGTTAGGAAAGGTGACTCACTCTGTAACTCACTTTGTGGTATGTTTTATTGTGGGGTCTGGAACCAAACCCACAACATCTCCCTAGCAGGCCAATATGAGAGCTTCTCTGCTGTGGAGAACCCAGTGCTCATTTTGCTCACATCCCATAGCAGTTATCTTCAGTAAAAACTTTCCAAGTGCTTTCTACCTTTGTAGCTGAATTCAGCAGCACTGATGAAGTACTTTTACAATACTCAGATCCATTCTAGTTATTTTCGTCTAGGAACAAGAAAAATGACCTGAAAGGAATCTGTTTTGAGCCCCAAAAAGCTATCATATAACTTATGTTTTAGTGCCTTTTTTTCCTATCTCCAAAGCACTACACATTCTTATCATAAGTCAGAGATAAGTAGGTACCTGGGGTTGTTTTTAAGGATCTAATCCAAGTTCTGATTCTCATTTCCTCCTCTTTGGCTGACATTCTCTGTGTGATAGTTAATTTTATGTCAACCTAACTGGGTCAAGGGATGCCCAGATAGCTGGTAAATCATCATTTCTGTTGTTTCTGGGAGGGCATTTGTAGGGAAGATTAGCATTCAAATGGGTAGACTAAGATCACCCTGACCAATGTGGGTGAGCATCATCCAATCTGTCCAGGTCCCAAACGGAAGCAAACAGGTGAGGGACAGGTCAATTTGCTAACTCAGCTTGAGTGGAGACATCTCTCTTCTCCTTCCTGGAGCACTGGCACTTCTGGTTTTCCAGTCTTCAGATTTAGATACCCTTGCTGCCTTCTCAGGACCCTGGACTCAGACTGAGTGTTACACTCAGACAGCAAGTCATGAGACTTTTCAACTTCCATAAATAGCATAAGCCAATTCCTAGAATACAGTCTGGGTTAAGGGAAAAGAGTTTTTATAAGCAATCCTTGTCTCTGGGTCATCGAAGTAAAAGTCATAAGCAGGAGCCCTTCCCCCAAATCCTAATTTTTCCATAAAACATTTATTATCGACTAGCTACATATGAGGCTTTGTACAAATAAAAGTTAATAATATGCTCTCAAATAATTTACATTATAATGACAGTAAAAGTATTTCTTGAGTGTATATCAGTGAAGTCGCTATTTTATGTTCCTTATTGTGAGAGGGAGTTAGAGAAATAAGGAAAGGTATTATATTTCAACACATTTAAGATGCTATAAATTCTAGATTGTACCATTAATTTTATGCATCAATAAGGGGAAAACATCCACAGTTAAACCATGAAATATTGTTTATTATCTCATACATTCTAGTTAAAAATGCAATAAAATGTGAAAAATGTTTGTCTTACAATCAATGAAACAAAGTAACTTGTTCAAGGTTAAATATCTAGGGGGACTAAGGCTGTAGAAGCTGCCAGTGGAAACTTACGCAGTATGAGACACTCGAAGGAGTAAGCTGGAGATGTTGGGCTGCCTTCCAGAACAGATGCCCAGAAAGGGCATTTATCTTTCAGATTCTCCCACAGTTTTAAGTCTGCCATGTGCATAACAACCGAATATTTTATTTTATTGACGTCCCAGAGTTGATTGTCAAGTAGATGCTAATTTGTATAACCAAAGCTCACAAAATACTTGCTAGAAGGTCAATTTATTAAATTGTCAAGATAATTATATCAGCCAATACTTGTTAACTGAATGAACCTGTCCAATTTGTTTCTCCTCAGAAGCAAGTTTTACAGGAAGATACATTTTCAGGAAGTTCCCAAGTTAACAAGTGTTATTCACAGAATTGTTTGCCCTCAAAATTTATATGCTGAAGCTGTAATCCTCAGTACCTCAGAATGTTTGAAGATACGACCTTTAAAATTCAGATTCACTTCCTTATAAATTCTGGATGTTAGTTTTGTGCTGGATGCAAAGCTTGCAAATTGTTTTAGTCAGGGTTCTCTAGAGCGACAAGACTAATAGGATAGATATAAGATGTACATATGAAAGGGAGTTTATCAAGAAGTATTAACTCACATGATCACAAGATGAAGTCCCATAATACGCTATCAGCAAGCTGAGGAGCAAGGAAGCCAGTCAGAATACCAAAACCACAAAAGTAGGGAAGCAGACAACACAACCTTAAGTCTGTGGCAGAAGACCCAAGAGGACCAGTAAACTACTGTTGTAGGTCCAAGAGTCTAAAAGCTGAAGAACTTAGAGTCCCATGTTTGAGGGCAGGAAGCACAGGAGAAAGATGGAGGCCAGAAGACTCAGCCAGTCTAGTCCTTCCCTGTTCCTCTGGCTGCTTTTATGCTAGCCATACTGGCAGCTGATTAGATGGCGCCCACCCATACTGAGGGTGGGTCTGCCTCTCCCAGTCCACTGACTCAAATGTTAATCTCCTTTGGCAACACCCTCACAGACACACCCAGGAACAGTACTTTGCATCCTTCAACCCAATCAAGTTGAGGTTCAGTATTAACTATCAGACAAGTATTTTCTCCCATTCTGTAAGTTGTCTGTGTACTTTGTTGATGGCTTCTTTTGCCTCAGAGAAGTCCTTTAGTTTAATTAGGTCCCAGTGTCAATTTGTGTGTGTGCGCGTGTGTATGTCTGTGCGTGTGTATGTCTGTGTGTGTATGTGTGTGTTTGCTTTTGAGATCATAGTCATAAATTATTTACCTAGGCCAACGTCCAGAAGAGTATTTCCTCAGTTTTCTTCTAGGATTTTTATAGTTTGAGGCCTTACATTTAAGTCTTTAACCCATCTTGAGTTAATGTTTGTATATGGTGAGAGTTAGGGGTCCAGTTTCATTCTTAAATCAACAAGACAAAAAAAAACAAAATAAAAAAAAAAAAACCTCATTAAAAGTAGGCAAAGGACATGAACAGACACTTCTCAAAAGAAGATATACAAGCAGCCAACAAACATGAAAAGTACTCAACATCACTAATCATCAAAGAAATGCAAATAAAAATCACAATAAAATACCATCTTAATCAGAGTGACTATTAGTAAAACCTCAAAAAAAAAAAAACAGATGTTTGAAAGGATGGAGAAAAAAGGGAATGCTCATGCACTGTCAGTGGGAATTTAAATTAGTTCACCTTCTGTGGAAAGCAGTTTGAATATTGCTCAAAGAACTAAATCAGAACTATCATTGGACTCAGTAATCCCATTACTAAGCACATACCCAAAGATAACGAAATCATTCTACCAAAAAGACACACACATTTGTATGTCCATTGCACCATTATTCACAGTAGCAAAGACATAGAATCAGCCTAGGTACCCATCAATGGTAGACTGGATAAAGAAAATGTGGTCCATACACACTATGGAATACTACACAGCCATAAAAAAGAATGAGATCATGTCCTTTGCAGAGACATGGATGGAGCAGGAGGCCATTATCCTAAGAAAATTAGCACACACACAGAAAATCAAATAACACATGCCCTCACTTACAAGTGGGAGGTACACATGGACATAAAAATGGAACAAAATAGACACTGGGGACTCCAAAAGTGGGGAAGCACGGAGGAGGGCAAGGGTTGAAAAATTACCTATTTAGTACTATGTTCACAGGAATATAAAGCCAAACCTCAGCTTCAAGTGATATATCCATGTACAAAAACCTGTAAATGTACCCTCAGAATTTTTTTTTTTAAGTTTCAAAACAATAATTTTCATAAAGGTGATTAAGTTTAAATGAATCTTTTAGGGTGAGTTGTAACTTAATCTGTCTAGTGTCCTTGTAAGAGGAGGATATTTGGACACAAAGAGACACTAGAGATGCCCATCTACACAAAAAGAGACTTCATGGGGACACCACCAAAAGGCACCCATCTACGATCCTAGGAGAGAGATCTCAGAAGAACGAACCTCTCACCACATTCATCTCAGACTTCTAGTTTCTTGGACTCTAAGAAAAACATATTTTCATTGTTAAAGTTACTCATTCTATGGTGCTTTGTTACGACAGCCCTGGAAAACTAACACATCCAAGAAAAAGGAAAATGTAATTAGATATACAAAACAAAATTTTAATAGACCTAAGCTCTTTGAGTTGAGTCATCTATTTCTCCAAGTAGTCATATACTTGACTCTGAGACCAAAAATAGGATAAAAGTAATTCACAAAGCTGATGGTATTTCAATGGGACTTCAAGTAGAATTTCTTTTGTAAAAAAGACATTGAAATTGTGTTTGCAGAAAGCTAAGCCACGTACACTGCAGCTACATTCATTCTACTTTGTGAAAAACCCTTAGGAAAATCCAGTCAAGGGATTTTTGTACATTTCTAAATAATCTACTATGTCTTCATTTCCAGTATTTACTCTCAGATATCATTTTTAATTTTACAGTTTATCTCTTATATCTATGTACAATCTATAAAGCATGCATAGCTATAAACCAACATCAGATAAATATCATAAAATCAAAGTGCTATATCAAGCCTTCAGAGAGACAAAGCTCTATTCAAGAATGATAAAAAGAATCAAGAAAATGGTACTGAAGAATGGGCAAGATTTTAATAGGTGGTAATTTAGAGGTATGTTATTTTAAACTTGAAGAAACCTCCTAAATAAAAGGAAGAGCAAAGAATTGATTATAATCACATAACTAAATACATTGTTCCTGAAATAATATTTAAAAATAAGACAGTATGGCCAGGCGCGGTGGCTCAAGCCTGTAATCCCAGCACTTTGGGAGGCCGAGACGGGCGGATCACGAGGTCAGGAGATCGAGACCATCCTGGCTAACATGGTGAAACCCCGCCTCTACTAAAACCACAAAAAAAAAAAAAAAAAAAAAAAAAAGCCAGGAAAGGTGGCGGGCGCCTGTAGTCCCAGCTACTCGTGAGGCTGAGGCAGGAGAATGATGTAAACCCGGGAGGCGGAGCTTGCAGTGAGCTGAGATCCCGCCACTGCACTCCAGCCTGGGCGACAGAGCGAGATTCCGTCTCAGGAAAAAAATAAATAAATAAGTAAGACAATAGAAGCAGCTAGGCCTGAGGTAGAGGACATGTGTTAAGGCCCTTGAACAGAAGGGAAAAAATTAATGTATTTTGGAAGACAAAAGAGCAAATGGTGATACATCCATACAGTGAAATATCACTCAGCACTCAAAAGAAAGAAACCACTGATACTTGTGACAATTTGCTGAATCTCAAAGACATTTCTCTCAGTAAAAGAAGCTGGTCTCAAACAATTACATGCTGTATGATTTCATTTATGTGCATTCAAAAAAAGACAAAACTACAGGGACAGAGAAGAGACCACTAGTTCTCGGTGTTTAGAAACAAGGAAAATGTAACTAATAAAGAGCATAAAGGAGTTTTTGGGGTGATGAAACTGTTCTGAATCCATCACCTATGATGGTGTTTATATAAATACCTGCTTGTGGTAATATGTGTGGAATCATACAAGAAAAGGAAAAAAAGTTTATTGTATATTTTAACAAACAATATTTTAAAATGTGAATTAAAATACTTTCATCAAGGAACAGAAAACGGATGTGTAGACATTTATAATTTAAAGAGAATTTACTAGATGAAGCTACTAGTTTAAAAGAAGGTAAGAGAGAGAAAGAATGGAAGATGTTCAAAGGTTTAACCCTGGGCAGGTGGGTAAGTAATTCTTGTGACAGTAACACAAAAAAATAGTGAACTAAGAGAGAAGATTTCAAGAGTACAAGAAAAGGAAAATTTGGATTTAATATTTTGCCTATCGGAAAATGCTCTGGAGATCAGAGGGTTTGGAAATATGGATCTGGGATGTAAAAGAGAATTTAAAAAGACAAAACTAGTTAAAGACATAGATTTTCGAGTCCACCTGCTTAGAAGAGCTAACTGGAAGGATAATCTTGGAAAAGGTCACTCAGCAGGGACCATAAATGAATAGGAGGATGAAATCTTGGAGGTGTCAATTTTACAGGAGTAAAGAGTCTCTATTGAATTCTATTCTGAAAACACCAGCCTAGCGTGTGCCCTTCTCAAATATCTTACAATATTCTTTTGGCATTATGTATCGGCTTCATATTTTTAAAACCAATATATGGTCACCTTAAAAAAACTATAAACAATTCTGAGTATTTACTCAATATGTATACATAGGACACCTACAAGATACAAGGCAGTGCTGGATGATATAATGTTACTATTTATTCCTTCGAGACAAGCCTGGGCTCTTATTACCCTCCAGGTGTCTAAATGGAAAATATTATCCAGATTTTCCAGCTACTTGCTCATTCTTGCAATGAACAGAGGTGACAGATTGAAGTACTGACTGTGGGTGTGAAAGATGCAGAGTGTAATGTCTCATAGATTGGATTTTAGACAGATGGAACTGCAGGCTCCTTTACTACAATACAATGTTTTTCTCAGAAAATGTGCCCTAAACTTCACTGTTTCATCACTTCTGTTATAAATAACCTCTAAAAGCGTCTCTATTCTCATAATATGATTCTTTCCCAGAAGCCTGCATCTTGTTTTCTTATTTTTCCATTGCTGTAATGTATTAATATAAGTCACACCAGCCTCCAAGTCAGACTGAACAACTCATTAAGATCCATGCAGCTTTCAAGCATGGATGCATGTGATAAACCACCTAAACATTTATAAAAGTGTTGATTTTCATACTGATGCCTTTTGTGTAAGAATCCTAAGAGACAATTGAGGAAAAGCTTTCTAATAGGGATGGAGTTGTGATTAAAACCTCAGAAATTGTATGTTGGAGATAATTTTAAGACTAAACAGAAAAGAAGTTTAGAGATACACCTTTGTGTTCCTGCTTATAAAATCACAATAAACTTTATGAAATGGGGCCTTGGTTACCTACAAGTGTTCCAACATAGAGAAAAAAAATAAACTGATGGAAGTTTTATTAGTGCTAATATATATAATATCCATAGTAGCACTAAAAGCATATATTTTAATATATAGTATATAATATATAGCATATAGTACTATATATAGTATATCATCTATTAAATACTATATAGCAATAGATAGCATATAATATAAATATATAATAT
>NW_016806721.1:717938-751156 GCF_001698545.2 Rhinopithecus bieti
ATATTCTAATATTTATAGGATGATAGAAATGAGATGTACAGATTCTCCTAGCAATGGTCCTTTCTCTTTTTGTGAAAGAACTACTGGATGCTATAGATTAGTTTACTCAACCTGCATTTCACCTTTCTTTCAAGTGTGGAATTTTAAAATCAAAACAAAACAGAGCATGTTTTCCAGATTCCTTTGAAGCAAGGGTTCTAGAGGCAAATTAGATATGCCAATCATATGCACGAGCATGAAATTTGGAAAGCAAAAGTGAGGTAGAAGCCATCTTCCTGTCACATTTTGTCTGCTTCTGCTTGGAAGCCTATGGGGGAAACAATTTCTCTGCAGCAATTACTCTTCAACAGCCTCTTTTTCTAGCTCTGTGCTGCCTCAGTCTGGAGTCACTAGCGCCAAGTGGCCACGGAGCGTGTGCCATGTGTCTGGGCCAAACGGAGATGTTCTGCAAGTATAAAGTACACAGTGGGTTTCAATGTCTTACTATTCCCCAAAATATAAATAAATAAAAATCAAGTAATCAATTTTCATATGGTTTGATAATTGAAATATTTTATATACAATGATGTAAGTATAATCATATTAATTTTGTGAAATAAAACATGTTAAAATTAAGTTTACCTGTTTTACTTTACTCCTTTGTTGAATGAGGGCAAAAGAAAATTTTAAATTGCAAATATGTCTCACATTATATTGCTGTTAGTCAGCACTGCTCTAGCATAGCCAGAATAGTGGACGCCATTATGTAGCTTCTCTATCCATCATCTGAGTTCCTGGATGGCAGCCGTGGACAATGATTCTCTTGCTTCTTGATGATTCTGTGGCCATGGAAGTGGGCTCCTGAGTTTGGCTTAGCTTCTGTGGTGACCTCAGTAGTAGTAGTAGTGGCTCTCCTGATGGTTCTAGGAGTCATCTCTATGGGTGCTACTGAGAGCCCCCTCCTTCAGTCTTTCTATTTTGTAAACACCCACTTTTCTGTATTTATTCCTTGTTTAAAATCTTAATGTGTTTTCTGTTCCTTGCATTGAATCTTTATTAAAAAAGACAGACATCTTACATAATAGGATCAATTTCCAGAATGGAACTCTTCATTTAGGTTTGTATTTTTAAGTTTCTAAGGAAGAAAATATATTTTTAATAAACCTTCTGAAGCTATGGGAATATCCTTAGTATATGACATTGTCGCATTGTTGGGGAAGGGGCTCATTCTTTTGCCTGAATACACACTTGTCATACCTGTATTTGCATACTCCAAACAAAAGACAAGCCTGTGAAACCTCTCAAATGATTTTTTAAAAGGTACCTCTGCAAGTAATACTATTCATCAAAACAGAATTTTAAAGAGAAGACAGAAGTAAAGGAAGAAGAAATGAGATGGCCTCAATCTGATATGAACCATTCCCTGACCAAATCTGATTTCCATGATAAGGGCCTACAAAATTACTTGCCATTTTTCTCATTTTCGGCATATCTTGAGGGCATCCACATGGTGACCTCCCTTCATATGTTCCCCTGTTCTTGTTGTAAAAGCGATTTATGAATCTGCCTGGTTATCACTGGGATCATTCTATTTTATATAGAGGTTGTTGCCTATTTTCCATACAGGATGCTTTATCCAGTAGTACTGGGCATTCAGTGATGATATCACAGCACCTGAAAATTGCTACCCTCACTAGTGTAGTTCCCCAGGTTTCTTTTACAATCACAGGAAACACATGTCTCATCCCCAGCCATGCACGATTTTAGATGTAAATTAATAAAGTGCTAGCCTCTATCTGCCATGGTGGGGAAGTTCATGAGTTGCTTAAAGCCAAAGCCAGTACAATAATTACTTATGTGTACATGCATACACGCGCGTGCACGCACACACACACACACACAGTGGATTCCTTTCAGACAAGTTCATTTATCACCTACCCTGTGTTTGACAATGCATTAAAGATCATTTAAACAAAATGCACGGTGCACTAAAAGATCATTTGCTAGGAAAGGAAAAAAAAATCTAATTGCTGAATTAGATTTTTTTTTTTCTCAATTTCACATTTCAGATTTCATTAACCTAGTCTTAGCTATTTACATTTCTTGGCAAGATGTCAAAAGTAGTAATGTTGGGGTAACAGCTAATGGACTATGTAAGCACAGACAAAATGTAGAAAAGTATGATACACTTAAAGATCATGGAATTGCAGGTTGCTGTGAGTTTCAGGCCTAAGCTCAGCCTGTATTTATGCTGGGAAGATCTCAAGTTATCTGATGGGCCTAGAGATGTATAGATTTTGCATTTGATATTATATGAAAATCCAATATATATCCAAAGTAATGCCACAGATTTATTTACAATATTGAAGTAAGTAGAAAAGAGGAAGGAAGACAGAGGAAGAGAGACAGAAGAAAATGCAAAGTCAATAAATGATGCAGTGATTCAAAGAAAGGAAGCAACACCCTACAGAGGGAATCAGAAGGAAAAGCAGTAAAAAGAGCACAAAGAATAGGGTGGAAAATGAAGAGATAATGGCAGGAAATTAGTGAAGAATTCATATTCCTCAAACTAACAATTCAAATGTTGTGTTCCTTTCCTCTGTTACTACCCATGTGGACCATAAAAACAAGGACACACAATTCTTCAAGACAATCACTTCCATAAGAGGCACAGAATAGTCACAAGGAAGTGTGGAGGAATGGAGTTCAATTCAAATTAACTTGCTCCACACACCTTACTCTGGACTAGAAAGAAGCTGTGCATTAGGAGGAAGAAAACTGGAAAAAAATTAAATAGTAAGGAGGATTCCTTTATGGCCCACTACCCAGAAGTAGAGGCTAAACCTGGGAGGAGGAGGGAACACTATGAAAATCTTAGAAATCTCGAGACTCAAGCGTAGATCTTATTCGATGTCCTGGAGGAAAGATTTTGGAAAGCTGCAGTCATACTTCTTCTCTTCCCGCGATTGGACACCGAAAGATTAAAAACAGAATGAAAACAAAAAATGTAAATCAATGGAATGCATATAGACTCCAGAGGACCCAAATCCTCAGTGCCCCGCATCTGCTTGCCCCTGCAAATCTGCAGCATAGAATACATTTTTGAGTTATGAGAATCCCAAGCTATGAGTTAACAGGGAAAGAGAGTGAATGTACTTAGCAGATTGACTCCCGCAACGTGAAGGGATCTGGCTCAAAAGGGACATGTGGATGAGTCACAAAGATGGAGGATGATGAGGCTGCATCATGGTTCTTCACTAAAATCAAGAGTAAGGAAGAACACATGCATTTTTTTTTTTTTTGAAAATTAATGTAAACTCACATTTAATTCTCACAATAGTTGTGCAATGTAAAGTATCATTCCCTCAATTTTCTGGTGAAGATGCCTAGATTTATCAAATATAACCCAGTTGGTGTTTGTTAAAACTGGAATTCAAGTACAGAAATACCCAGTTATATATTGCATGCCTTTCATAATACTCCATACCACCCCAGGCTTTGTTATTACTTGCTACATGTTTACTCAAAAGTATTTATTGAGTTCCTACCATCTGTCAATAACATACTTGATACATGAGAAGAAAAACATTTTTTGAAAACTTGGAGCCCGCTATCTAAAGGGGAACACAGATATTAAATCAGTATCAGTACTGCATATTATGAGAACATGTAAGAAGTGAAACCTAAACTAGTCTGAATTAGAGAAGAGGCAACATTGAAGCTGAAATTTGAAAGACAAGGAATTAGGTAAGGCAAGGAGTAAGGTTGTCATGTGAAATACAAACAGCCCAAATATTGCACAGAACATACTTACATTGAAAATTATTTGCTGTTTATCTGAGGTTCAAATTAACTGACACTACTCCACAAAAGAGTAGAGGGTATGTCTCAAGAACAGAGGAGAGCTTGCATGAAAATCTTGAGTACCAACACATACACGTGACAATTATGGGGGAGGAAGATGATATTGCTTTTTAGTTTTTGTTTGTTATTGTATTTTTCTCTATTTCTTGTGAGCAGTCAGAGTTCAGAAACAATGATCTATAACTATAGGGCAACCCTCAAACTTGTGTCCCACTTCAAACTTCTCTACATTCCAGATGTTCCCTTTCCATCACACCCTATTTGCAATGCATCAGAAATGGCATTTAATTCTTCCACAAACATACATCTCAGATATGTGTTTAATACTTCTGTCCATACTACTTCTGATCCTGCAAAAGCATGGGCATTTCTTGTTTCAGATGGTGATGAAGCCTTCTAATCTCCATATTCCTTCTGGCTGTGCCTTCCTTCTCCTTTACATTAAAATACAGAGTGATCTTCTCAAGATCTATGCCAGGTCATATCATTTTCTTTCTTCAAAACTTCCAGTGAATTACCCCTGTATTGAGAATGACATCTAAGCTTCTTTTCCATGCCCTCAAAGTCCAGTCATAAATTTCCTTCCCATATCTTTAAGCTTATCCATACCATTCTATGCCCAACTTAGAACATTTCAGCTCTTTGATTGTGGAAACTCTTTTTTGGTAAATGTTCTCCGAGCTCTTCTAAATGCTGTTAAGAGTGAAATTAGAGATTTAAAAGAGAAAGGGCGACAACTCATGATTTTAAAAAGGTAAGACGTGATGGGTCTCAGAATACGTAAGAAAGAACTGGGCCTGGATAAAAAACTTCTTTTGAACATGAAAAGGTGTATGTAGCCACAGCTTGTTATGCTGATATGGTAGTTAACAAAATAATGGCATCTATTAGTTTTTTCTGTTCCATAAGAAGTAGAATCACTGGATGAGAGTAAGAGGGAGTTAAGGACCTTTGAAATAAGAAGTGAACTCCAATAATTGTTTTTAAATTACCACTGTTAAATATGAAATTGAGCTAACTAGAAAAATACCTCCATCGTGACTGGAAGCGTTACACATCAGCTTGAGGGTGATAATGATTTATAATGGAACCAACCATCCATGCATGTAGCATGATTTTCTATAGCTGTTCAGCTTTCAAAGACAAGCATTGAGACTACAGATAACTAAGGTTCATTAAGCTCTTTGCTAATCATGAAAGAGGCCTGTAGCTTTTCCTGAGCCCAACCTGGCTCTCTCTGAGGCAGTTCTTTGCTTACCTAAGAGTCTGAGGTCTCTCCTGTTTGGTACCCTCACTATTCCAGAAGAGCAGGCAGATTTCAAAAAGACATGAGTCCAAGACATTTTTCTTCTGAAACTCTATTTTCTCCTAAAGTATAGGTCACCATGCCCTATTACAGATGAAATAATTGCTCTTAATATCCTGTAAAAATATGGTTTAAATTCTTACCTGCACACTGAAATCTCATGGGGGGGGCGGGGCTTTAAATACCAAGGCGTGAGCTCCATGCCTAATATTGTAATGGAATTGGTCTACGGTGAGGTCACAGGGAGTTTTAAAAGTACTCCAGGGGAGGCCGGGCGCGGTGGCTCAAGCCTGTAATCCCAGCACTTTGGGAGGCCGAGGCGGGCGGATCACAAGGTCAGGAGGTCGAGACCATCCTGGCTAACACAGTGAAACCCCGTCTCCACTTAAAAAATACAAAAAATTAGCCGGGCGAGATGGCGGCGCCTGTAGTCCCAGCTACTGGGGAGGCTGAGGCAGGAGAATGGCGTGGACCCGGGAGGCGGAGCTTGCAGTGAGCTGAGATCCAGCCACTGCACTCCAGCCTGGGCGACAGAGCGAGACTCCGTCTCAAAAAAAAAAAAAAAAAAAAAAAAGTACTCCAGGGGAGTCTAACATGTAGCCAATATTGGGGACCTGTGATGAGAACATGTGCTCTACAGGCGATGCCTAGTTTCAATTATCTTGAAGAAGTTTGAGACATGCATATTTACATATCCTACTTCTGAAGCATACAATTCTGAGGCATCAAAGTAGATACACAAAAGTTTATGAGAACTAAGTTGTCAGGCCCTACTGATATGAATCAATATACTGCATTTAGGCTGAGTCCATAATTTAATTGAAAAGTAACTCATATGTCTCAAAACCAAACTCTTACTAGTGAAAGAGCAATTATAACAGGAAGATTTTTTGTTGAAGGGGAAAGGGAAGAACTAAAATAGAAGACATCTAAGTCCAATCAAATGCTGGTCACTTTTGAAAATTAAAAGATATTTTATCCAAACATTTTAACTGCTCCAGGTTTTCCCCCCACCTTGAAACTTTGTCAGTAAAATTAACATTACATAATGAAACAGAGCAAACTCATTTGTAGCTAATTTGAAAATAAAAGGTACTATTAAAGTTTTGACAGCAGGAAATCAAATTTGTAGTTCTCCTTATCAGATATGAGAGAATTCTGATGGGCCAGCTAGAAAATGGAGACGATGACCAGGCACGGTGGCTCACGCCTGTAATCCCAGCACTCTGGGAGGCCGACGCGGGCAGATCACCTGAGGTCGGGAGTTCGAGACTAGCCTGACCAACATGGAGAAACCCTGTCTATACCAAAAGTACAAAATTAGCCGGTTGTGGTGGCACATGCCCGTAATCCCAGCTACTTAGAGGCTGAGGCAGGAGAATCACTTGAACCCGGGAGGCGGAGGTTGCAGAGAGCAGAGGTCACACCATTGCACTCCAGCCCGGGCAACAAGAGTGAAATGTCGTCTCAAAAAAAAATCCAGAAAAAAGAAAAAAAGAAAAATGCACATGACGATCATAGGTCTTTCCCATCTCAACTTTGATGCAATCTGGAGTACTAATAATTTATACCCGGCCATACTTCCTCCCATCTAACCATGTGATGTGACTCACAATGTCTTGAATTCTAATAATTCTTCCATTATCAATTTCTGATTATTTTCCCAGAAAATGAAACTATGATTGTGTTTTGAGACAAGAACAGTTAAAGGTCATATTCAAAAGTTACAGCAAAAATTGGAGAATAATTCAGATATGAATTTTTTTTCAATACTTTCTATAGTGGAGAAGTATAGTATCAACAAAAAGGTTCAAACATTTAGTTGCATTTGTGTATACAGTGGTATCTCTTTAAGTTACAATTTTCTGATGACTGATGGTATTAAAAATATGTAACATAAAATTGGTATTTGTTTATCTTCTTGTGAAGTTCTATTCAAGTCTGTCCATTTTCTATACAGTTTTTTATTTATTTGTAGGAGTACTTTATAGATTCAATATATAAGATCTTTGAGATATGACTTATAAACACCTTCTCTAACTTTTCTCTCTCACAGTGATGTCTTTGATGAACACAAGTAACACAAGTTGATACTTTTATGCAGTGCAATTAATCAGTTTCTAACTGTATGGCTAAAACATTTTCTTCCCAGTATAAGAAATATTTCTTTCTGCAATATCATTAATATATTGTCATGTTTTGTTATATAAGTTTTATTATCTTAATTTTCACACTTAGATAATAACCCATCTGGAATTATTTTGCTTATGGTGTGAAAAAAGGGTCAAATATATTTTATATGAATATTCAATTGACTGTAACAATTTATTGAAAAGGACATTATTTTCTAATTGACTGAAGAGTCCCCTTTATTATAAGTCATGTGATACAGTGTATATGGATGCCCTCATAGACTCCGTTGGTCTGTTTGCTTTTACTTATGCTACTTTCACACTGTTTTTAACTTTTATAGTTAAAAAAACATGCATGCCTTAATATATGGTCACCTAAGTATTTTAGTTTTGCTATTATTCTTCAAGATTGCCTTGACTATTCCTGGTCATTTTTATCCTAAAGCTTTACTAAAACTTTTAGAAAAGATTGTAAATTTTCAAAAAAAAGAAAAAACTAGAATTTTTACTGATAATGCATTGATTCTCTAGATTAATGCAGAGAAAATCAACATCAACCAAAGACCAACTTTTTCTATTCACGAACACTGGCTATCACATTATTAATTAGGCCTTCTACAATGTCTTTTAATAATTTTTACTTGTTTTGTTTTGTTCTTTCTTCCTCAGTAAAGGTCTTGCTCATCTAGGTAATTGGTGTTATTAAAAATGACATATTTAAACATTTTTCATTTTCTAAGGATTGTTATGAGAAATGTAACTGACATTATATATTGACATCATGCCACTCTATCTTGTTAACTTAAAATGTTAATAGCTGTTTATAGATTCTTTGAATTTTTATATACAGAATCACATCGTCTACAAATAGTGACAGCTTTTTGTCATTTCTTACAAGCTTCGTATTCTTTTTTCCGTAGTGTGTTGATGAGCAAGAACTGCCATAACATATTTAATAAGATTGGTAACAGGTATTGTTTTCTTCTTTATCTTGAAGGGAAATAGGTAATTATTTTAAAAATAAATATGATATTTGCTATAGGTTTAGGGATTTTGATAGAATTGACGTGTTATCAAGTCCACATATCAACATGTACAACTAAATTTTGAAATATGTATATACCATAAAACAACACAATCAAGTAATCTTTCCCTCTTATACTTCCCTCCCACCCCTTTCCCATCAGTAGATAATGACCATTCTAGTTCTTTCCATTAAAAATTCATATGCCTTTTTTGATTTTCATGTAAAGGTCACCAGATAGTAGGTATTCTTTCATGTCTGGCTTCTTTCACCCAGCATAATTATTTAAAGATCTACCATATAACATTTATCCATAGATTATTCCTCTTTTACTTTTTGGTATTACATGGCATAGATATAGCACAGTTGTTTATTCACCTATAGGTGGACATTTGGGTGGTTTCCAGTTTGGAGCTATTGCACCTAAAGCAACAAAGAACATTTAAGTACAGCTTTTGATATAGGTATAGATACAGATATATAAAGATGGTATATTCCTTTTATTTTCAATAAATTATAAACACATACATTTATAATATATAAAATACGTATTTAAGTATTTAGGATTGAGATGGTTAAACCAGATGGAGCGTCTTTAACTTTCAGAAAAGCACTAAACCTGTTTTAGATGTACAACTTTGCTGGTGTATGTGGTTCTCTAAGGTGATCTGACTTGTTACAATGTCATATAAATTTGTATATTAATCCCCTTCCAGGGTAATGTAGGACCTTAGACACTTCAATTCTATTTACCTGCTTGTCCCTTCTTTTTATTATTAGGTTTTTATTTCTATGTACACGTCTTAAGCCCAATAGGATCTTATATAATTGTTTGAGACAGTCATAACTAATTTTGATTTCACTACATTTTCACTTTTTCCATTGCTTTTCATTTCTCCCTGTGTTTGCTTGTTTCTCTTTGGGTTTATTCTTTTGCCTTAGAAATTCTGTATTTTCCTTTTTAGTCCAGGTCTGCTAATAAATTCTCTTTTCTTTTTTGTTTGGACATCAGTTTATATAGCCTTAATTTTGAAAGGAACTTGCTCTAGGTATGGAATTCTAAGTATGGCGTGGAGTTTTCCTGCATTTTTTAGATAACTTTGCATTTTCTCTTGGCTCTTTAGAAGTAAGCCTTCTTTATGAATGTGGCTCACTGAAAGCATTCTGCTAACCACTTTTTCCCTAACCACTTTTAAGATTTTTTCTTATAGATTTTTATTATGTACTCTTCCTGCTTGTGGTTTTCATCACTTCTCAATTCTACACTATGCTTGTTGTTTCTTCTGTTTTGGAAAAATCTCGTTTTCTGTTCAAGCTTTGTTTCTCCTTCATTCCCTGCTTTCTATCTGGGATTCCAATTATGCATGCTTCATACCTCTTCCACTCTTACCACTATTTCTCAACTTCACTTGCTGGACATGTATTAAAACTGTACCACTATCAAGTTCATAATCATCTTTTTTCTGTATCCTATATGCTCTATTTAGATGCAGTTGATGTATTATTCCCTTTTAGAATTTCCATTAATTCTTTTATTAGATATTCCTATTCCTATGAGACATTCCACCTGGTCATCTTTTCTCTTGAACATAATAACCACAGTTACTTAAATGTCTGTGTTTCACAACTCCAATCCCCTGATCACTTGTGGGTCTTTTCTATTGTCTGATGTTGCTATTGTTTTTATTTCTTTGTATGTTTGGTGATATTTTTGTTGATCTTTGGATATTGAGCATAAAAAATTCTAAAAGTAATGGATGACATTTATTTGCCCCAGAAATTATTCATCTTATCCTCTGGTATGAAGCTAGAGTGGTGTCTGATTAACTTAATCAAATAAAGGACTGAATTGACTCTAGGCTATGTTGGTATTTTCTAGCTGTCACTCAACCTCTGGTTGGCCCTTGCTCTGAGACTATTATCTTAGAGGTATTATGTGAGAGTCAGTATGTTTGTCTATACATCATTGGTGCAGCCTAAATTATGGTCTTTTCAGTACAGTAAGAGTGCCAAAACCTTCATTCTTCTTTCAAAAGGCTTTCTGAATGGCTTCCGTCTTCTTGCACTGTTTAATTATACAACACATTTATAAAGAGGCAAAATCTCAAATATTAGGTTCATGACTCTGTGTCACCCTTGACTTCATGATATTGTTCTTTCAAGTCTTATCCTACTTGAAAATCACAAACTTGGATATTTGTCTTCCCAGACACAAGATACTTCCAAAAGCGCTAGTGGGATTTCTGCTTCTTAGCAGCAGCCTTCATCCAGGGTTCACAGCCTGTTGCCACGCTCCAAAAATCAGCACATGCCTCAAAGGCTGAGGGAGACTGCAGAATGCTGTTACTCTTTTCCAGTACCTTCTTTTTCAGGTTCTTTGCCCCGCAATGTCTGGCAGCCTCAATTGCCCTTTGATGTCCCCAGACAGATGTATTTTAGATTTTTATCTGGCTTTCCTAGTTGTTCTTTATTGATCACTATCATAGCAGGAAAGGAATTCTCTATAAAACTCAAATTTTAACTAGAAAAAGCCAGATGCCAATATTTATTAAGTTATTAATTTAATGTTCAAAATTCAAAATGTGGACCAACTGACCTCCATAATATTCTTAGATATATGTTCAATTTTATTGCTTCCCCCACTTTATTGGATAAATTTTGAAGCTAATCACAATGAAGACATATGCAAGCAGGTGAAACAAGAGGCAAAATAAAATCTCAAAAGTGTATAATTTCTTAAAAAGAATAAAAGTGCTTTCTTATGTAATTTTTAAAATTATCACAATTGGAAAATAATAAAATATTCTATACTATTTACTCTTCACTATAAGTGTTTTAACCTTGTATTTCAATATTAGCCCTTTATTGTTTGAGAGTTAAATGCCATTTTAATATGGTATGTAAACATTGCAGGAGAAAGATATACTAGTTTTATTACATGCCTATTGATTTTATTCTGTACTTGACTAAGGTCACATTAAATTTGTTTTTTAAAAAAAATTAGTTCTTGTATGGAATCTATCTACAAATGTATTTCACTAAAATCTCTTCCAAAGCCACTTTAGAAAAGCAGCACAAGAATTGATTGCTTTTCTTCAAATCTAAGTTGATCATGATGAATATACACCCTGTGCCTAAGTTGAGTTCATTTATTTAGGGAAAAGGTCACTGAAATCAGTTGTTGACTTTTTACTTCTCAAATAACAGTCTGAATTTTATGTGACTATAACTTCAAATGCAGCACTGAGAGAGATTAAATTGAAGTAGTCAGTTTTACTAATGATGTTACATCTGTATAAAACGTATCATTATGATGGCACATACTAAATGTGGTTGTTGCTCCGTTAAAATATACAAACGTTTTTACATGAATTAAGAAGACTGATGACAGAAGTACTATCATTCGTATTTATCTTCTTACAAAAGAAAAATACTCCATACCATCTGCCTCCTCAATCCCTGTTTGCTAACTTGTCACTCTGCATAAATTGCTCAGGATACTATTTTGTTCAGACGTTGAATCCATACTCAACTCACAAGTGTCCTTTCCTAGTATCTTTCTCGACACTTATAGCTCCTCCCATCCTCTGCTTGTTTGGTCTGCATTCTTTCAACTTCCCAAGCTCTTTTCCTAATACTGTACTTCTTTCACAATGTTCTCCAAGGGAGTAAATGCCTTCCTTACTGTTGATAACACTTCTAGCAATCCCCCAAACACTTCCTAGTGACTTTATCATTTTCATCTCAGATATTTTGTTCTCCATTACCCATTTCCAGCTCAAAGAATGCCATTATCCTCATTAAAGATTCTTTAGAGTTCACATTACTAAGTCTCTTCTGTATGATATTTGTTTCTATCTTATTCAGCTACCCAATGATGTGGTAATGATCTTGCTTCCAGTGATTACAAAGAACATCCACCTCCTACAAGTAATCAAAATCACCTTACATTCTGCTTCTGTGGCCTTCATTCTCATCCTTATTTCATTTCTCTCATCCTTATTTCACACTCTAACATTCACTGTCATATTAGTCTACTTCCTTGCATTACTTTGGGCTCTTGTTGACACTCATCCCGTTAAAGACCCATGAACATATCCATTACCATCTTACTAACACTCTAGAGTCACTCTCCTTTCCATTCCAAAGGGCATACTCAGTCAAATAAATCTCGAATTTTCATCCTCTTTATCTGCTGCCATTAAATTTTGGGAAAGTCTCACCATTTTGTAAGTTGATGTCAATAATTTTTGTTTCCACCTTCTAGACCCTTTCTGCTTTTCAACAATTTTGTGTCAGTTTGTTTCTAGTTGTCTTCTACAAAAATTTTAAAAAGCCTATTTCAAACATTTTAACTAACTTCCTCTGAACTGAAATGTTAGGTAGTTGTAGAAAAGCAGCACGTTTATTGAAATTCCAAAATGGATAGGGATAAAACTAAATTGTTAACAAAGCCCAAGATAAAGTCTCTCCCCACCTCTCTCTAATTATCCATTGTCCTAGCTTCTATGGCACAAGTGTTGTGGTCTTTTAAAAATGTGTGTATAAGGCTGGGCACAGTGGCTCATACCTGTAACCCCAGCACTTAGGAAGGGCAAAGCTGGTGGATCACCTGAGGTCAGGAGTTCAAGACCAGTTTGGTCAACATGGTGAAACCCCACTTCTACTAAAAAAAATACCAAAATTAGCTGGGCAAGGTGGCACATGCCTGTAATCCCAGCTACTCCGGAGACTGAGGCAAGAGTATTGCTTGAACCTGGAAAGCAGAGGTTTCAGTGAGCCAAGAGTGCACCACTGCACTCCAGCCTTGGCAACAAGAGTGAAACTCCGTCTCAAAAAAAAAAAAAAAAAAAAAAAAAAAAAAAAAACNCAGTGGCTCATACCTGTAACCCCAGCACTTAGGAAGGGCAAAGCTGGTGGATCACCTGAGGTCAGGAGTTCAAGACCAGTTTGGTCAACATGGTGAAACCCCACTTCTACTAAAAAAAATACCAAAAATTAGCTGGGCAAGGTGGCACATGCCTGTAATCCCAGCTACTCCGGAGACTGAGGCAAGAGTATTGCTTGAACCTGGAAAGCAGAGGTTTCAGTGAGCCAAGAGTGCACCACTGCACTCCAGCCTTGGCAACAAGAGTGAAACTCCGTCTCAAAAAAAAAAAAAAAAAAAAAAAAAAAAAAAAAAAAAGTGTGTTCACCTAACTCAAACTAGTCATTATACACATTTAATAATTTACTTTCAGACTTCAAACACATTTGGTAATATTTTCTATAGCTGTATTTTTTTTGTTTCAATGCTTTATTCCTCTATCAAAAACTTCAGTTTCATTTTGCTCCAACTGAAATCAACCACACTTTTGCTCAAAAACACATGTTATCTCTTTGATGTTTTCTCTGTAGTTGCAAATGTTATGCATAAAATAAAGTTTTATACAGAAAATGTACAAGCCTTTTATACAGGAAGTAAAGGTTTTTGCCATCTTGAACAGAGAGTGGTAGAAAAGGCTATACAGTGTAAACTGAGGCGTTCTTACTAAAACAGAATTCCTGATTAACCAAGGACACTCTAATATTAACGGAATCATCACCTTGTTGAGAAAGTCAACCCATTAAATATAAGCTGCCTAAAATTTCTCATCTCTGCATTTTTGATGTTTAGAAGAAAATAAAGAATATAAACACATAAAGAGGTTTGCTACATTAGGGATAAATTGGTAACAAATAGTCAATACAATTATACTTTTAAAAATAAATTTTATTGTACATATTTAACGTATATAACATGGTGTTATAGAGTACCTGTGGATAGTAAAAGTATTCCTATAAGTAGATTAACATGTTCATCTCATGTAGTTCTGCTTGTTTTTGTGGAAAAATCAGCTAAAATCTATTCATTTGGCATCATCCCTAATACAAGAAAAAGTTATTGCCTATGCTCCTCATGTTGTACCTTAGATCTGTAGACTTCATCTAACGTATCTTCTTCTTTGTATCCTCTGACCTGTATCTCCTCATTTCCTCCCCACTCCCACTCCCATCCCTAGTAACCACTGTTTTATCCTCTCTTTGTATAATTGATTTTTCTTTTCTTTTAACTTTCACATATAAGTGGGATGATGCAATATTTTTCTGTGTCTGACATTTCAATTAACACAATGTCTTGTAGGATCATGCACATTGTGGCAAACTGAAAGGTCTTTTTTTGGAAGCTGTATAATATTCCATCATACCAACACACACACACACCCACCACAATTTCTTTATCCATTCATTCATCAATGCTTCCATATCTTGGATATTCTGAATAATGCTACAATGAACATGAGATTGCAGGTATCTTTATGAGGTGGTGATTTCATTTCCTTTGGCATTTGTCCAGAAGAGGGATTGCTGGGTCATATGGTAGGTCTATTTTTAATTTATTTAGAAATCTCTATTGCTGTTTTTCTAAAATGGTTGTACCAATCTACATTCTCACCAGTAGTGTCCAAGAATTCCCTTTTCTCCACACCCTCACCATCATTTGTAATTTTTGACGTTTTGATAATAGCCTTCCTAATGAGGAGTGTGAGGTGATATATCATAGTGGTTTTGATTTGTATTTATCTTACGATTAATGACATTGAGCACCTTTTCACGTATCTATTGGCCTTTGTCGGCCTTGCTTTGATCAATATCTATTTTGGGTTTTGTCAATTTTACATCAGTTTAATTGTTTTTGTACCATTGAGTTCTAAGGTATTTTATCCATTTTTAGTTGCTTTTCATAGGATAAAAGTCCAATTTTAATCTTTCGCATGTGGAAATCCAGTTTCACAGCACCATTTTTTGAAGAAACTATCCTGTTCCTAAGGTTTATGTTAGTGCCCTTGTCAAAAATTAGTCAACCGTGTATGATTGCATTTATTTCTGAACACTGTGCTTTGTTCTGCTGGTCTGTGTGTTCATTTTTATGCCAGTACCATACTGCTTTTATTACTACAGTTTGGTAACATGATTTGAAGTCAGGAAGTATAATGACTTACAATTTTGTTTTTCTTTCTCAGAACTGTTTGGGCTATTTGAGGTCTATTTTTCTATACAATTTTGAAACTGTTTTCCACATTCCTTTGAAGAATGCCACTATATTTTGATAGGGATTGCACTGAGTATGTATATTGCTTTGGGTAGTATGGACATTTTAACAATATTTATTCTTCAATCCATGAGCATATCTTTATTTGTGTCTTCTTAAATTTCTTTATCAATGTTTTATTGTTCTTATTGTAGAAATATTTCAGCATCTTGGTTAAATTTATTCCTAATAATTTTATTTTTGATACTAACATAAACAGATTTTCTTGGATTCACTTTAGTCAGATTGTGATTTGTGTATAAAAATACTCCTGATTTTCGAGTGATTTTGCATTCTGAATCTTTATTGAATTCATTTATTAGTTCTAGCAAATTTTTTTGTGGAAATTTTGGGAAATTTTTAGCATATAGGCTCATGCCATCTGCAAATACAGATAACTGTAATTCTTCCTTTCCAATTTGTGTTTTCTTCTTGCTGTCTGATTGTTCCTGCTAGTTCTTCCAGTACCATGTTAAATAGCAGCAGCAAGAATGGGCATCCTTGCCTTGAATTTAATCTTAGTGGAAAAGCTTTCCGTTTTTCCCCCATTGATTACGATGTTAGCTGTGGGTTTTTCATAGTTTTCACTAGGTTGAGATAACTTCCTTCCATACCTGACTTATTGAAAGATTTTTAATAATGATGTCAAGTGTTTTTTCTGCATCGAGATGATCATGTGATTTTAATCTTTCATTCTATTTGTATGATGTATCATATTGATTCATTTGTCTATGTTAAACCAGGCTTGTATGTCAGGAATAAATTCAACTTGATCATGACATATAATCATTTTGATGTATTTTTGGATTCGGTTCCCTAATACTTTATTGAGGATTTTTTGTTTACATCAGTGTTCATAAGAGCTATTGACTTGTAGTTCTAGTTTCCTTTTCTTGTGACACCTTTGTCTGGCTAAGGATCAAGGTAATGCTGGCCTTATAAAACACACGTGAGACGTATTCCATCTAGATGTATATTGTGGAAGAGTTTCACAGGTATTGGTGTTAATTCTTCTTTGACTGTATGCTGGAGTTTGACTGTGAAGCCATCTGGTCCTGGGAGGGATCTCTTTTTTGGGAGGTTTTTTAAATTATTGCTTCAAATACTTTGTTAAGCACCTATGGACTTTTGATTTCTTTCTGACTCACTATCATGTTTTATTTTTCTAGGAATTAATCTGTTTCCTCGAAGTTTTTCCAATTTGTTGGCATAATTGTTCATAGTCTCTCACGATCCTTTTATTAAACATCTTTCATAATTTCTTCATTTTCATTTTTCATTTTACTTGAGTCATCTTTTGTCAACTATGTTTATATTTTGAAAAATAAAACTCTTAATTGTTGTCGTGGTTATCCTGTTCTCTATCTCTGTTTCTATTTTTACTATGTCCTTTATTCTGCTAATTTGGGGTATAATTTATTCTAGTTCTCTAAGGAATCATGTTAGACTATTTGAGATCTTCTTTTTCAAGGTAGATATTTATTGCCATAAATTTTCCTTTAGAAAATAGGTTAATAGGTAAGGAATTACTACCAGCATTTTGTTATTTTCTGGATTTTTTGTAGCTTTTATGGCTTTTCCCCTCTCTTGTCAGCTATCTTTCAGATTTGATAATTTTATGTACTTAGATTTTGTTTCCTTTGTTGTTATCATTTGTTTATCTGCTGTAGTTTTTATTCTATGATTACCATGAGGCTTACAAAAAAACTTATAATCAACTATTTCAAACGTATAAGTTTTGTCACCTACAAAAACTCTGCACTCTCCTGCCCACACATGATTTTATGTCTCAATTTCAATCTTTTTATATTGTGCATTCTTTAATAACTTGCTGTAGCTGTAGGTATTTCTGACCATTTTTGCTTTTAACTTTTATACTAAATATATGTACAATTTACATATTACCATTACAGTATGTAATTCTGAGCTTGACTATGTATTTATCTCTACTAGTGTGTTTTGTACTTTCATATGTATTCATGACAATAATTATTATGTAAATCATGGAAACATGTCAATTTATTTAAGTGTACTTAAATTTGAAATGTTGCTAATTAATAAACTAGGCATGTAACTGAACAAAATAAAGGGAATAAAAAGACTAACACCATCCTCTCTCCCCTACAAAAAAAAAAAAATAGAAAAAATAAAGATAAATTATTGAAATGTAAAAACAAATAGAGACTGTAACAAACTTAAAAGCTGGCTCTCAGAAAAGTCTAAACAAATTAATACACCTACTTCAAGTTTAATCAAGAGGAAAAAAGCATACAATATTTGAAAGGAAAACTAGGCCACACCTAAACACAGAGAAGAAAGTTTAAAAGTTATAGGCTGTATTAGAATCGTCCTTAATCTAGTAATTTTAAATGTCTGGATGTGTCAAAGAACCATGTTTCATATTCTCTATAAATCAGAAGTAACATGAAGTGCTTTCTTCTAAAACACTGACAGCTGCTGGGGGAAAGTTATTTGTGTCTACACAGAGACAATATTTAGGAAGGTTAAATCATCAAAACAGTGTATTAATGATGACATTTTCAATATATAGACAAATAATATATACATATATTTTATTCCAACTTCTTAAATGATGTTTACAGATTCCACAGTATTTTCTTTAGCCTACAAGGGAAACGATCATACTGTAGACTTCCATCTTCAGTCATAATAAACAATGTCTAAAATAACCCTCCCACTGTAAACAAACAGAAAAACTGACAGTATGTACTTTATCAAGTGATTTCCAAACATTAGACAATATAGGAGAAAATCTATGAGACAATATATGAGAAAAGGAAAATAAGAAACATGGCAAAATTATGACTGACTGCCCTGATTTTCAGCCTGTAGGCAATTTCTGGAATGTGGTACAAGGACTTAAAGCTCAAAACAGACCCCAGTAGTCTCACCTTTAAGTAAACAGAGATCAAATCTGAAAAGAGGGCAGCTGAGAATATGCAGGAATAATAGTAGAGAAAAGGGAGGTAAACAACAAAAGAGTTCCAGATATCAGTATAGGGTCCCCTAGAGTTTTCGTCTGAATCCCGATCTTCACATGCGTGGGGGTAATGTCTATCACACAGAGCAAAAACAGTTTCTGGTGAAAGAACAGTTATTTGGGGGGGCTACAAACTGAATAAATCCTGGAACTCACACAAGACTAGAAAACATTCAAGTCCACACTGAGGAAAATGGAGCAAGCTCAGTAAATCATAGGATGTTTGCTAGTAATGTTTTCGTCATGTGACTAAATTAACCTGAGGGTACAGGCAATTTTGGATGCACTTCTCAAAGAGCTTAAAAACAAGCCTCAGAAAGATCACAGTAATATGTAACTTAAGTACCAATGAGACAAAATCCAGTGCTTTTTAAAAGAAAACGACAACAACAATAAAAATCACTAACTCAATTAGAGTAAAATGGAAAGCCTGACTTTCATTCAAATATCTCTGGACTGGCAAAAAAAAAAAGCAGAAAATCTGATTCACAGCCAGGAGAAAAATCAGTCAGCATAAATGGACCCAGAAATGACAGAGGTGATAAATGATAGAAATCAAAACAGTTACAATAAATATACTGAATGTGCTCAAAGATTTCAACAAAAACATGAATATAGTAAGAGAAGTAGGCCAGGCACAGTGGCTCATGCCTGTCATCCCAGCACTTTGGGAGACCAAGGTTGACAGATCACCTGAGGTCAGAAGTTTGAGACCAGCCTGACTGACATGGAGAAATCCTCTCTCTAATAAAAATACAAAATTAGCCGGGCATAGTGGTGCATGCCTGTAAGCCCAACTGCTCAGGAGGAAGAGGCAGGGGAATCGCTTCAACTCGGGAGGCAGAGGCTGTGGTGAGCCGAGATCATGCCATTGCACTGTAGCCTGAGCAACAAGAGCAAATTAAAAAAAAAAAAAAAAAAGTATCAGATATAAAAGATGAGACTTAAAAGAAACTTCTACAGATCAAAAATATACTTTCCAAAATGAAGATTTCACTGAACAAGATGATAAAGTAGAAAATATCCAAAATACAGCAAAATTTGAATGTATGAAAAATAAAACTAAACAGTGACCTGTAAGATAAAGTTCAAAATTTGATGAAAATTGATAGTCCACAGATCAAATATGCTAAATGAATCCCAAACGAATTACCACATACAAAGAAACCCTAGAAAGAAAGAAAGAAAAAAGGAGGCAGGGGCATATTCTGTACCCAGGAAAAAGTAAAATTACAGACTTGTCATTGGAAAAACTGGAAGCCAGAATAGTATCTCACTAAAAGCTGAAAAGGAAACAAACAAGACTGTCAAACTCAAATTCTATAATTGGTTTAAAATATACTTCAAAAATTAATGCAATAAAGACTATGACAGGCAAATGAATAAATAAACACAAAAACCTCTGAGACGATTTTAACTTGCAAATCTACAAAACATTTTATAAGGTATTCTTCAGGAAGAAGGAAAACAAAGCCCAATGGGAACTTGCATATGCACAAAGGAATCAGGAAAGCCAGAAATGATCAATACACAGGTAAGCTAAAGCATTTTTAAGTCACAGTATCTTCTCACATTTTTAATTTCTTTAAAAATTAAGTGACTACTTAAAGCAGAAACAATGACACCATATTGTGATATATGTAACATATTCTATTTTATTTGTTCTTTCATCTTTCTTTGAGACGAAGTCTCGCTCTGTCGCTCAGGCTATGTATGACAGCAATGGCAAAAAGGACAGAAAAGGCGTAATGTTATAAGGTTCCTGCATTACAACGAAAGAAACAGTATTATTTAAAAGACAACTGAGTTAGTGACTTGAAACCTTTGAGCAATCCCTAAAAACTAAATAAAAGGACAATAATGAAGTAAAGTTGGAGCATATAAATAGTCTCAAAAAAATGGGAAAAGAATAAAAAGGGATAAACGGGCTAGATAAACCCAAAACAAATAACATGATTGGACGTTGAAACTCAATTATATGTAAGTGTTCCAAATGTATGTTGTCTAAACAATCCAATTTAAAGTCACATTTTCGAGTTAGATAGTAAAAGATTTATATAGTCTACAAAAAAGTCACTTAAAATAATCACGTATTTCAGTGTCATCAAAATGACTGAATTACAGTCAAACATATCAACATGGATACGTCTCAGAAGATGTCAAATGATGTTTAGAAAATAAGTTGCAGATAGTGTTTTAAAGATCTATTAATATAGGGGAAACTATAAACTCAAGCAAAATCATGTCCACAAATTTCAACCTCTGGGGAGGAAGGGGTAAATCAGCCTTGTTAGGAGCCAGAAGGAACATCAGCTGTAGCTGATAAGGCTCAGTGGAAGTTTCAAAAATGTTAATTTCATTGTTATGCTTCAATGTGTATTATATTAATTTATGTAAATGAATAAACTGTATACTCATTACAGATAATATCATTACTATCACATTATGAAGGATATATTATAGAAAGCCAAAAAACACACAAAAAAATTACATCGTAGATGCCTGAGACAACCTTACTAAAATCAATGAGTGTTCTTTTTTTTTTTCTGGAAGGACTCACAAAACCTTACACTTGTGTAATAAAGAAGAGATTAGATTTAATCTTAGGAACTTATTTCAAATTGATTCATCAACTCAGCAAACTCCTTTGTTTAACCACAGATTTCTTAATAGCTCACACTAAGACTTTTCAGAGTATACTGGCTATAAAATATTTGGAGTCACCAAAAAAAATGTATTCTTTTGATGCAGAACTTTTGTTTGCTTGGTAGCTGAGGAGAATTTGAGGGAAACACTATATTTAATTTTAACGTATCCTTGTCTTAACAAAAGGAAGACATACTCTCCGGTTCCACAATCCTTGGCTGATTTTTCAACGCTACCCTTCTTCAGAATTTAATCTTTAAGAGGTAATTTCATTCTACTTTGACCCACTTTTCAACTCTCTTTCCAAGTATATGTTTCATGGCACTTGTCCAGACTCTTAGTGAAATAAGCCTCTTTGTATTTTATTAATGATGTAGCTTAAGCTGCATCTTATCAGCATTATAGCCACTTATGTGCTGGTGTGCTCCCAAGCCATGATTATAGGTCCCACCCATGATCGTACATATTTTAAAATTTTTAATTTTAATAACTAACCACATCATAGTTAGATTTTAAATTATCTGGAATTTATGTGTAGCAGTTTTTCCAATGTACATGTAGCATTTTTCCCACGAGAACATTTTATTCCCTTATCTAGAATAAAATTGTGAATCCATTAGTTCTGTAAAACCATAGTTCTTTTACCTTAATTTACATTAAAATGCGTAACAGAGTATTGATTGTATTAATATTGACTTTAAAATGTTAGCCAAATAGCTAATTTCTAAAATCAATTGGGTCATTTTATATATTAGAAAAGTTATAGTCACAAAGTGATCAAACACAACTCTGCCAAGCTGGTTGTGTTCTATTTCATGAGGAACTACCAAGGAGAAATACCGGTATCCTGGACATCTCTAAGGCTTTCAAGTATATCAGAGCAAGCACCGTTTAGAAACATTTAAATGTTCTGGATTCTCTCCTATGGAAACAGATTTCTGAGACAGGGATTTCATGTAGGAACTTTATTGGAAGTGCACTCAGAGACAGCTGTAAGGCAGTAAAGAAAACAAGACTGAGCAAAAGGAGAAGTTGAACTATGATACAATTGCTAGATATTCATTAGCTGGGAATGACTGCCTTAAGCCTTAAAGGAAAGTTAGAGTGGCCTACCACAGAATATGTTCACATGAAGGACACTCAAATTTTCACAGGGATTATTTTCCAGCTTCAGGAATGAGGTCATGTATCTACCCAAAGCCTCCAACATATTTGCCACATCTTTCTCATTTAAGATTAATGGATTTTGGCTGGGCACTGTGGCTCACATCTGTAATCCCAGCACTTTGGGAGGCCAAGGAGGGAAGATCACGAGGTCAGGAGTTCAAGACCAGCCTGGCCAACATGGTGAAACCCCTTCTCTACTAAAACTACAAAAATTAACTGGGTGTGGTGGCGGATGCCTGTAATCCCAGCTACTCAGGAGGCTAAGGCAGGAAAATTGCTTCAACCTGGGAGGCAGAGGTTGCAGTGAAGTGAGATTGTGCCATTGCACTCCAGCCTGGGCAACAGAGTGAGACTCTGTCTCAAAAAAAAAAAAAAAATTAATGGATGTCATTGGTAAACTGGACTCATGTTACACAGGATGTGTTGATGGAGCAGGCCTTTTCCAACTATACTATGACAGAGAGAAGAATCAATGTAGAACTCAGCAAGACTTTGAATGTGTAATGTCACTATGGTATGAAAAATTCTTTTAATTTCCTTCCTGATAGTACTAGAAGAAGTTATGCTAGATTGTCGGTCACGTATTAGTTACTCAAGGCTTCATTGGCAAATCTGGCAACAATATCACATTTATCACTGTAGCTACAAATGAGGCTTCTCCTCATTTAGGTTTATATTAGTCCACTGTTATCACCCAGAACCTATGAGCCAGATTGTGCAAACTACATGAGGATGTAATGAGGACCATTGTCCCGGTATCATGTAGGTCACTGAAGAGAAGAACACTAATATCTGCCATTCTACCTGTGATACAATACAGATTTTATTGGTTTGGCTAGATTTATATACCACTACAATAGTCTTACCCTATAGGCCAAAAAAATTATGTTTCACCAAGGATACAACATGTCCACTCCAATTACACACATGGATCAGAGAAAGAGCCACTTCATTCAAACAGAGAACCCACAAATCCACTGTGAACCAGACTTTGGTCAAGACTCCATTTATTATCTGGTCTCCATAATCCCTCTTTAATGTAGGGGAGGGGTAGGATAATGCTTTGGTTTCCCTGGATAATGTACTTATACTCTGTATCCAGAAGTCGTTGAAATGTTTGAGTGCTCTTTTCCCAGCATATATCCAAGTTAATGTTGTATTTCCTTTGGGGATGACTTGAGGAAATCACTTCAGTGTACATTTGCTATGGTGTGTCAAGGTTCTCCCTGAGGGCAATGGTTCTAGGTCTGAGAATTGGCTCAGGTCCAGAAGCTAAGCAAAGGATTCTGACTTTTTATTGGTGCAATGACCTTAAGCTTCCTGAACTTGATTTATTTTTCATCCTTGATTCTTTTTTGTTGTTGTTCAGATTAAGAAACTCAGTGTTTCCCCATCTCTCTTACTCCTAGAAACACCATAACCTGAAACCTATCTCCAGAGCTTTCGGCATGTCCAGTCTTTGGACTGGCTGGGGCCAGTGTTGTCAGTAGTAAAAGAATTTACCAAGGTACTCTTAGGTAAAGAAAGGCAGATTTATAAAAGAAAGTGTAAAAATATGTTACAAGAGTGCAATGGGCTGCACAGCAGAGAAGGGGCTCTCTGTGAAGAGTCAGGGGCTAGACGGAAGTTTTATAGGACTGTGCTGGAGGGGCCAAGTGTGGACCAAGTTTGAACTGCTGGGGCTACACGCATAAGGAGGTATTTGGGAACAGGATGTTGTGACAGCAGGTGGTCTGTGTTTAGTCGTCCCTCAGAACAATTGTTCTCTGTGACCTGGAGCCCCTTATCTTATTAGGACTTTACAGCCTCCTGGACTATAACTTTAACATTTATATGATGTTTGTATTCATTTCACTATTTACAGTTAAAAATCACTGTCTAGTCTAATGACAAATTTTGTATTTATCTCTTCATTTCTATTAACACCTACATTTTATTATTTTCAGGTTCCATCATCTATTAAAGTTTCTGCAAACTGATCTCCTACTTTCATTCCAGTCTAAAGATGATAGCCACCACTGAAATTCTTCACAATCCTGGTAAAACTCTCACCAGAAAATAATTTACAACTATGGCAACTGTGGTACTTGTCAGTTTCCCTGGGTCTATCTGTAGAATATAGTTGACTGGTAGATTTCCCAGTCTTATGCAGTGTGCCCCATTCTAGTCTGCCTATTTCTCTGGAGTATTTTATATCTTACTCCACATTCTATTACATTAAGTGTGTGCCATTGTTTTTCATTTTTGCTTGATAGTGTTTTTATGTAAACTGGATGTCTTCCTCACCCAGTTTTATTATTGAAGCCGCCTTAATCTGATGTCATTGTGTTCTAATACCACGCATCCTCTTCCAATTCCTGCTGATAATACATATTGCCTAGGGCCTACAACTCTTTTAGTACAAAATTCCTTTCTTCCCTTAACCAATCCAGCACTTCCTCACCTGGACTATGCTGTGACTTAACCTTAATTATCATTCCGGTGGCCAGGAGGAAAGATAGGGGCAGAGTCTGGGGTTGGGAGCAAAATGGTTCTCAAGACAGAGGCTTCTCCATCATTTTCAAGCAAGGAGAGAGAAGTATGAGCCATTGTTATGACAAAGGTTCTCAAGTGCATTGACCTACATGTCTCAATCCCTCATTTCAGTTTTCTGATTCTAAATTAGGGGTTTGGATTGCTGGGGTTGAGAACTGAATCTTCTCTAGAGATCAACTACTTTAAAAATCATGCTGCTATAAAGACACATGCACACGTATGTTTATTGCAGCACTATTCACAATAGCAAAGACTTGTAATCAACCCAAATGTCCATCTGTGACAGACTGGATTAAGAAAATGTGGCACATATACACCATGGAATATTATGCAGCCATAAAAAAGGATGAGTTTGCGTCCTTTGTAGGGACATGGAGGCAGCTGGAAACCATCACTCTTAGCAAACTATCACAAGAACAGAAAACCAAGCACCGCATGTTCTCACTCATAGGTGGGAACTGAACAGTGACATCACTTGGACTTGGGAAGGGGAACATCACACATCGGGGCCTATCATGGGGAGGGGGGAGGGGGGAGGGATTGCATTGGGAGTTATACCTGATATAAATGACGAATTGATGGGTGCTGACGAGTTGATGGGTGCAGCACACCAACATGGCACAAGTATACATATGTAACAAACCTGCACGTTATGCACATGTACCCTAGAACTTAAAGTATAATAATAAAAAAAAAAAAATTAAGTCCTGGGCCTGATCCTCAGCTTTGTCTTCAAAGATGAGGGTTTTGTTTTTATTTTGTATACTACCAAGGGACCTCTGATTTTCACACTTTGCCTTAAATTGGTGATAATCATATCTAGTTTTTTGTTGTCTTTTTTCAATGCATAAGTTTATTCAACAACTGTCATCTGTTTTCTTTGTCCTTAAAATTATTTCTAATCCTATACTTCTCAAACAACTGAAAGCAATTGCATTCCATTTCAGTGGCATCCCATCTAGTGATAATATTAACCACTTCACACTACAGCATGCCAGAGGAAAACCAAGCCACCAGGGTGTTATTGCCATCCAACAAGTGGGTGATCCAATTTACCAAATTTTATTATGATGCCTGTTTCCAGGACAATGTCTGGTACCCACTAACTTAGATAAGGTTTCCTGGAAAGAGATTCTAATATGAGAGTTGTCAGCAAGAGTTTAATTGAGAAGTACATTTAGGACCAGCATATGTGAGGAAGCAGTAATAGTTGAATAAGCAAAAGTGAGGATTTGAACCATGTTACATTTACCACAAAGACCACAGAAGACTCAATGGGGAAATTTGAGTCTGGGATGGCCCTCTGGATAATGGCAACGTCTTTGTAACTCTGCATCTACCAGTCATTGGATGTGCACTGTCTTGGGAAAAAGGATGCAAACTTGGTTGGAGCAGCTTTCTCTTGCTTAGGGCAATTCCTCATGGAAAAGGGCACCTGTATTAGTCTGTTCTTATGCTACTATGAAGACATACCTGAGACTAGGTAATTTATAAAAAGAGGTTTAATTCACAGTTCTGCATGGATAAAGAGGCCTCAGGAAACTTACAATCATGGCAGAAGGGGACCCAAAGACATCCTTGTTCACATGGCAGCAGGAGAGGGAAGGGCAGAGTGAAGGGAGGAAAGGCCCCTTATAAAACCATCAGATCTTGTGAGAATTCACTATCACAAGAACACCATGAGGTAACTGCCCCTGTGATCTAATCACCTCCCAGGAGGTCCTTCCCACAACACATGGGGATGAAAATTTGGATTACAATTCAAAATGAATTTTTTGGGTGGGGACATACCCAAACCATATCAGCATCTATCAGCCACGAGCATTCTGTAAAGCTCACAAAACATTCACTTGATATAGCAACATGAAAATTAGATTCACATGCTTTTAGGGGGTATGAATGAACAAAAGATTTTTTTTTTTTTTTTTGAGACGGAGTCTCGCTCTATCACCCAGGCTGGAGTGCAGTGGCCAGATCTCAGCTCACTGCAAGCTCCGCCTCCCGGGTTCACGCCATTCTCCTGCCTCAGCCTCCCGAGTAGCTGGGACTACAGGTGCCGCCACCTCGCCCGGCTAGTTTTTTTTTGTATTTTAGTAGAGACAGGGTTTCACCGTGTTAGCCAGGATGGTCTCGATCTCCTGACCTCGTGATCCGCCCGTCTCGGCCTCCCAAAGTGCTGGGATTACAGGCTTGAGCCACCGCGCCCGGCCTTGAACAAAAGATTTTAATACTGAAATAGAGTACATATTTTAGACAAGCCCTTCCCACCTTAAGAAAGTCATTGGATAGCACACAATTGCAAAGGGTGAGAAAAGAAATAATGAAGTGTGATTGGATGCTTCTTCACTCTATGCCAGAGAATTTAGCCACTAATGCTGGGCATTTATTTTCATGGACTGAAGACCTCAGTCTTATTAGTTGGTAGTTTATGTTATTCTGAATATGTTAATTCTTTGCACTATTATCCTGTCTGTGTTATAGTTATTACCACTACAATTACAAAGTATTCACAAAGACCAGTATACCTATCACAGAAAGAGTGTGGGAAAGTAGTGAGAAATGAAGAGGTAATGGAGGGTGCACACATCATGAAAATAAGTTTAAATATGCCAGCACCAGTGGATACCCCTTGGCAATATGGCTTCTTGGGTAACCTACAGCTCTGAGTTTTCATTTTCCCTTCAATTTAATTCAATAAGTTTATTCAAGCTTGTGAAATCTTAGTTTCTTTAAAAGATGCATTTGAAATTTATTTTATCCCAAGATTTTGTTGTTTTCAGCAAGACATTTGACCTGAGTAACTTAGCAGTCCTCTCTTAAAAATGGAAGTAGGCTGGGTGCAGTGGCTCACGCCTGTAATCCCAACACTTTTGGAGGCTGAGGTGGGAGAACTGCTTCAGCCCAGGATTTTGAGACCAGCCTGGATAACAAAGTGAGATCTTGTCTCTACATAAAATTTAAAAAATAACCAAGCATGTCGGTATGAGCCTGCAGTCCCAGCTACTCAGGAGATTAAGGTGAGGAATCCCATTAACCCAGAAGGTCAAGGCTGCAGTGAGCCATGATCATGCCACAGCACATAGCACTCCAGCCTACGCAACAAAAGAAGACCCTGTCTCTCAAAAAGAGAAAAAGGAAGTCACAACAGTTAATTATTTTAAATCACCATGTGATGTGGTTTGGGGTGTACCCACCCAAATCTCATCTTGAATCATAGCTCTCACAATTCCCACATGTCATGGAAGGAACCCAGTTGGAGGTAATTGTATCTTGGGGGTGGGTCTTTCCCATTCTGTTCTCATGATAGTGAATACATTTCACAGGATCCGATGGTTTTCAAAATGGGAGTTACCCTACACAAGCTGTCCCTTTGCCTGCCGCCATCCATTTATGATGTTACTTGCTCCTCCTTGCCTTCTGCCATGATCGTGAAGCCCCTCCAACCACTTGGAACCGTAAGTCCATTAAACTTCTTTTTCTTCCCCTTCTGTGGTATGTCTTTATCAGAAGCTTGAAAATGGATTACTACAGTAAATTGGTACCAATAGAGTCAGGTGTTCCTGAAAAGATAACTGAAAAACATGGAACCGACTTTGGAACTGGGTAACAGGCAGAGGTTGGAACAGTTTGAAGGGCTCAGAAGACGACAGGAAAATGTGGGAAAGTTTGGAAATTCCTAGAGACTTGTTGAATGGCTTTGACAAAAATGCTGATAGTGATATGAACAGTAAGTTCCAGGCTGAGGTGGTCTCAGATGGAGATGAAGAGAGGAACTGGAGCAAAGGTGAGTCTTGTTATGTTTTACCAAAAAGACTGGCAGCACTTGGCCCTGCCCTAGAGATTTGTGAAACTTTGAACTTGAAAAATATGATTTAGGGTATCTTGTGGAAGAATTCTTTAAGCAGCAAAGCATTCAAGAACTGACTTGGGTGCTGTTAAAGGCATTCAGTTTTATAAGGGAAGCAGAGCATAAAAGGGAAAATTTGCAGCCTGACAATGCAATAGAAAATAAAATCCCATTTTCTGAGGAGACATTCAAGCCAGCTGCAGAAATTTGCATAAGTAGCAAGGATCCTAATATTAATGCCCAAGACCATGGGGAAAATGTCTTCAGGGCATATCAGAGACCTTTGTGGCAGACCCTCCCATCACAGGCCTGGAGGTTTAGGAGGAAAAAATGGTTTCGTGGGCCAGGCCCAGTGTCCCCATGCTGTGTGCAGCCTAGGGACCAGGTGCCCTGCATCCAAGCTACTCCAGTCATGGCTGAAAGGGGCCCACATAGAGCTCTGGCCATGGTTTCAGAGGGTACAAGCCCCAAGCCTTGGCAGCTTCCACATGGTGTTGAGTCAGCCAGTGCACACATGTCAACGACCAAGGGTTGGGAATCTCTGTCTAGACTTCAGAGGACATATGGAAATGCCTGAATGCCCAGGCAGAAATTTGCTGCAAAGGCAGGGCCCTCATGGAGAATCTCTGATAGGGCAGTGGGGAAGGGAAGTGTGGGGTCAGAGCCCCTCCTGGGGCACTGCCTAGTGAAACTGTGAGAAGAGGGCTACTGTCCTCCAGATCCCAGAATGGTAGATCCACTGACAGCTTGCACTGTGTGCCTGGAAAAGCCAGACACACTCAATGCCAGCCTGTGAAAGCAGCTGGAGGAAGACTGTATCCTGCAAAGCCACAGTTCCCATGCCCAAGACCATGGGAAGCCACCTTTTGCATCAGCATGACTTGGATGTGAGACATAGAGTTAAAGGAGGTCATTTTGGAACTTTAAGATTTGACTACCCCGCTGGGTTTTGGACTTGCATGGGGCCTGTAGCCCCTTTGTTTAGGCCAATTTCTACTATTTGGAATGGGTATATTTATCCAATGCCTGTACCCCCATTTTATCTAGGAAGTAACATGCTTTTGATTTTATAGGCTCATAGGTAGAAGGGACTTGCCTTGTCTCAGATGAGACTGCAGTGAGTTAAGACTTTGGGAGACTGTTGAAAAGGCATGATTGGTTATAATATGTGAGGACATGAGATTTGGGAGGGGTCAGGGATGAAATGATATGGTTTGGCTGTGTCCCCACCCAAATCTCATTTTGAGTTGTAACTCCCACAGTTCCCATGTGTCATGGAAGGCACCCAGTGGGGGGTGATTGAAGCATGGGAGCAGGTATTTCCCATGTTATTTTCATGATAGTGAATAAGTCTCCCAAAATCTGATGGTTTTAAAAATGGGAGCTTCACTATACAAGTTCTTTGCCATCCACATAAGACATGACTTGCTCCTCTTTGCCTTCCACCATGATTGTGAGGCCTCCCCAACCATGTGGAATCGTAAGTCCATTAAGCCTTTCTCTTCCCAGCCTCAGGTATTGTCTTTATCAGCAGCATAAAAACAGACTAATACACCATGTCATTCCAGCATCCCAGCAGATTCTGAACAAGGTAGGTAGGTAAAATGTAGTCATGTCTTCTTCTGGATAAAACCAAGGCATGTATCTACAAAATGCAGTCATGGTGAAGACTGATCTGCCTTTTTTCCTTGAAAGATTGCCTGCATTATGAGCTTTCCAAATTGTGCTGGTTGACAATACTATTGAGCCACATTGGAAAACTGGAAGCATAAGAATTGCATTTCACTATTTCTGTCATCTTACCTTTTTGCTCTTGTGTGCCTTCTTCTGGCTTCTAAGAGTTTAGAGGAGAATATCCTTAGGTGACCTCACACAACCTTTTAGGAGGTCCAAAAAATAATTTAGTATGAAAAGTTCCTTATGGTCTCTGAGAAACCCTTTGAGCATGTGGCCTGATCTTTCAGGGGAAAGATTTTCTTACGATCAAGATACTTGTTCTAGAATGACAGTCCTATTTCAAGTAAAAGAGGCTTAACAAATGATGCATGTCTCAGGAGCTGTCAATAACAATAGCTATCCATGTCCAGGATTATGTGCATGTTTGAACTTGGAGTTGGCTTGTGACTTTACTTTGTAAGATGAGGGCTATTTTGTGCCATAAGGAGCAAATTTGGAATTTTTAAAATGTAGGTTTAGTTTAGATTCTTTATGACTCTTTTGGGCTAGATTTTTAAAAATTAAATGAAGGCATCTTGTTTACAGTCCTTTTCTGAAAGAAGGATAATGGAAGGTTAACTGATATGCATAAGGACAGAATAACTAAAATCACACATTACCATCCACATCCCTTTGAGAATTTGAGAGAATAAAGAACATTCCATGTGGCCTTGTAATGCAAGTAGCCTGGAAGCTTTGATATGAAAAAAATAAAGCAAATAAAAATTTGCTAGCAAGGTGAGATGGGACAGAATAAAAGAGCATAAATCTGTAATTGTAAAATACTTAATAGCAGGTGGGATGCATAAAAAATACAGCATCCAGATCAAGGACAAATGGAAAAGAAAGCGATAGTACTGCATTAGGTTCCCAGAGGTGCTATACAAATAGAAACATGTTTTCTAAATGGTGAAACAGGTATTGCAATGACTCTTTATCAGAACCATGAGTCTTTTTTGCAAAAGAAATTAGATTTACTAGTTGAATGTTTTTCTCTTCCTCTGGTCACAAATGGTATTGGGGCAACTTGAGAAAGGATTCAACGATGTACAGCCTGATGGACAATGAATGATCAGCCTCATAATCTAACTACATAAGCACAATAAAACAAAATCAGAGTCTCTTGCAAGTTGTCATAGGGGCAATAAGCTGAGGGGAGGACATTAGTTAAGACAGCAAGCAATGAAGTTTTGTTCAAGAATTCTATCTTTCTATATTCCATTTCACATCTACTAAACGGTGTCCAAAGTTGCAAAGGTAGTTCTACCCTAATAATGGTGAGAAAGTATTCTGTATATTGCATGTTGATCAGAATAAAACCCAAAGAAACCTTTGTAGGGTAAAGGATAAAATATGTTTGTCATTAAAAACTTTATGATACAAAGACTAGGGAATTCTTGATTTCTAAGAGTGGAATTGTTTACACCTATGTGAGTGACTGATTTGGGTGCTTTTAGTAAGCAAAAATATAAAACTAGCTTGGTTTTGTATGATAAAACTAACAACACTGATAGAGCTGAGAAGAAATTTCAGGATTAGCATATCTAGGATATCCATAAGAAGTGGGAGTTTAATTTGGGCATTTGGCCTATCAGAAGTTTGGGTTGGCAGTTAATTCTAAATATGAGGTCAATATGAAGACTTCTTCCAGTGATCTTCCTCACAGTATGGCTCCCAACACTAAGCCTTTAATGAAAACCTCATTTAGTCTTATTATACCCTGGCTTCTTTACCAAACCTGGTGATTCTCTCCTAACTTTTCTGTGTTCTTGAAGTATTCAGCTTACAAAGCCATGCATTTAGTTGTATTACTTTCTTTTTCTTATCATGAAAATCCATGCAATTTAGAGTCAAATACAGAATTAACTTCAATTAATAGGTTTGTGTGCCAACTGGGATGTAGATGGATTTTCTTTTCCCAAATAGACTTTTTATCACAAGGCATACTTTTAGAATGAACTGAAATAAAAATCATTACATTTCAGTATCAAGAAATATAGGAAACATTTTTTAGCTGACCTTAAAGATTTTAAAACTTGGTTATGAGTTACCTAAATGTAAATTCCACAGCCTAATGTAGGGCACGTAACAAAAACAAATTTAAATTTGAAATGCACTTATAATCATCATTGCATAGTGAATGCTGATAAAACCAGGAAATAAAAAGAAATCATCTCATCTATCATGACCTGGAAATCTTAATAAAATACACACGCTACCTGGAAGAAATTCCCTACTTCCATAGTAGCCTCATTCAAGAAGAACGGGGAAATTAAAAAAAAAAAAAAAAAAAAAAACACACATCTGATCTATCATGACCTGGAAATCCTAATTTAATGAAATATAGATGCTACCTGGAAGAAATTCCCCACTTCCATAGTAGCCTCATTCAAGAAGCTCTAATATAATAGGGTCTGATGAGATTATCTGCCTTGAACGAAGGTTTTATTATTTAGAGTAACTGGAATATCTGACATTGGGGCATTAGGAGATCCACTTTGAAACAGTTTGCCTTTTTGTTCTTTTTATCCCTGTTTTAGATTTACACACCATTAGGTAAAAAGAAGTCTTTACACATCTTCCTTTTAATAATGGACAAGTGGAAAACATCTGAGAGAGTGTTTTTTAAAATATTTATTAACAATTTTAGTTAAAATCTTCCTTAGGAAAACAACTTATCACCAACGAAAACAATGCATGAATGTGTCTCCTACTGTGTTCTTCATGTGTAAATACTTCCTTTTATATATAAAAATTACTATTCAGACCAGACTCATCATTAATGAATAAAAAAACAGGAGTATGGCTCCCTTTGGAATTACCTCTCCTAATAGAATGAAATGCATGAATTCTCAACCTGATTCTTAGCTGATTTTTTGAGTCAATTATT
>NW_016806721.1:752365-759036 GCF_001698545.2 Rhinopithecus bieti
CGTTACTAGATCAATCTTTTTCCTGATTATTAAGATTTGAGTCTGTGTGAACATCCCAAAGAATTGTTTCACTGGATTGTGCAGATGATTCTGGTGTTTTACTTAAAGACTGCTGAGCTTCTTGTTCATATAGCACAAGAAGATCTTCCAAAAGCTCATGGAATTCTGGAAAACTAAGGAGCTTGAAATAGCCTGTGACTTTTTGTATGCTGGGCAAGCTGGAATGGCAGCTTAAATGACTCATTGCAATTAAAATGCAAACAAAAATACACATTTGGATAGCTATGTCTACTAAGGTGGTCTATAAAATGTTAAGAATCTTCAAATTGCCTTTGATGAAATTTGCATTTTCCTTTGCTCCACTTCATTACTGTTTGCTGCACACTGAAATCACAAGCTGATGTAGATGGATTTTAATTGTTCTCAAGGCTTAAGTTGTGACTAGTATTCCAAACAGCTAATCTTTCAAAAATAATTTTAGAAGAGTTATCAATGGCTATTTCCATTCTGAATTTACTTTATCTTTGCTTTGTCTTATTATTCTATTAATTTTTGTGAAATCAACCCTTCTAGGACATTTTTCTTCTATACAATCTCTTAAGCCATTTTGACTGAAATGGTTCTGTGATAATGAAAGTGGGAGCTCTCTTTTGAGATGTTGAGATCTCCCCTGTGAGATTATGACAAGTTAAAACTCCCTCTAGTTCTCCACAAAATACAGCATTTCCAGGTGCTGGGAATTACGTAATAAAAATATTTTTCCAAGAGTCCATGGAGCATGGAAGAGGCACATTCTGACCCAGGCCAGGGAGTTCTCTGCTTTTGTGAGGGTGGTGTCTAGGGTACTAGTGATTGCTTTTGACTTAAATGGTTTATGACCCTGGAAACCACGGCTGGGTGGTTAAACCAGAAGTTCCATGATGTATATTTATGTGTGTGTGTGTGTGTGTTTTTCAAGGGTAGTAGTGCTAATGCATGTAGCAGAAGGCAATCAGGCAATAAAGCCTAGCAGGCAGTATACACAGGGGCATTATGATTCCAAGGTTTTACAATTTTCAAACGACAAAATAAAAAAAAAGATACCTTCTTTACTCTCCTGTCTCCTGTTCTAATTAATGAAATGTAGTCACTATGAGATGAAATCTGTAGGGACAGAGACTGTTGGGAGAAAAAAATAATCCATTTGCTATTTTAAGGTCTGACTTCACATTTTTTTACCTGGAAGTCTGTGAGATTCCTCATTCACTACTTGTGTGTATATTACATAAGTTCTCTGTCACAAACTGAAGCAAACCATTGAGCCAGAAGCGTTTTCTTGTCCATGGAATCTGTTATACTCCTGAGGGTCTCGATTTAGTTTTTTTAATACTTCATTCTGTTTAGCTACATATTTTGAGTGACCAACTTATTTTAACGAATTTTAAAATGCTGCGACCTTACTCTATTTACAATATGCAAGGGTTCACATCAGTCAGGTAGGTACCAGCTAGATTTTTTCCAGAGCTCAACTAAAACTACATCAAATAAAAAAAAAAAAAAAAAATAGCATCCATGAATATATACTTTTTAAACTTAAATAACTTCAACATAGAAACAATTATACCTATTTAACAGAATGCCTGGAGTTATTAAGTAGAATAAATTCAAGTTGCATTATTTCAAAGTCAATTATCTTTTAAAGAAATTTGAATACTAAGAAAAACATCTGTAAGTCTTGTTATGGGTTCAACTGTATTCCCCCAAATGATATGTTGAAGTCTTAACTGCAAGAGAAATAGGATCACCACAGGTATCATGTTAAGAAGTTACCATCCTAAAGTAGGGTGGATCTCCAGTCAAATGTGAGCCCCACATTGGAGCTTAGCCACGGGGGCTTAGCCCGAGAGGGTTCTTTGCTTCCCCAGGAAAGAATTCAAGGATGAACCAGTGGTGGAAGAAAACAGCTTTACTGAAGTGGCCATGTTCCAGCTCTGGTAGTGTTACAGCTCCATGACTGCTTCTGCAGAGGAGGACTACCCCCTTGGCAGAGAGTAGCAGCTCAGAGCAGTTCTGCAGTCATATTTATACCTACCTTTAATCACATGCAGATTAAGGGGAAGTTTATGCAGAAATTTCTTTAAAAAAAAAAAAAAAAAAAGGGTAGTAACTTTGGAGTTGTTGGATCATTGCACAGAAAAGGGTGCTAACTCCCAGGTCTTGCCATGGCAATGGTAAGCTGACATGGCACACTGCTGGGCATGTTTTCTGAAAAGTTGCTTCCACCTCACCCCTGTTTTAACTAGTCCTCAATTTGCTCCAGTGTCCAAGCCCCACCTCCGGAGTTGTATCCCGCTTCCTACCTCAATTGTAGTAATGCATCTGCAAGCTGAGGAAGATGAGAATTGCCAGCAAACACCAGAAGCTACAAAGAAGCAAGGCATATTTCTTCCCTAAATGTTTCACAGAAAATACGGCCCTGTCAACACCTCAGTTTTGAACTTTTAGCCTCTAGAACTGTGTAACAATAAATTTCTGTGGTTTAAGACACCCAGTTTGAAGTGCTTCGTTACAGCAGTCCTAGAAAACTAACACAAGCATTTACTCACATAATTGTCATTTTCTGTGGCATCATTCTTTTGTATGGATTTGTATTTCAGTTTCATTATTTTCCTTTTTCTTGAAGGATTTTCTTTAGTGGGTGTCAGGGTGGAACTCTGCCAGTGAGGAACTATTTCAGCTTTCATATTTCTGAGAAAGTATTTACTTTGCCTTCACTTTGTGACATATTTTCACTGGAGATAAAATTCTAGGTTGGTAAGTTTTTAAATTTTTTAAAATTTTAGTATGCTACGATGTTATTCAACTCTTCTCACTTGCATTATTCCTGACTCCTCCCGCCAAAAAAAAAGTCATATTTTTACATTTGTTCTTTTGTATATAATGTGTCAATTTTATGTTTGCTTTTAAGATTATCTTTATTGCTTTTAGGGAATTTGAACATAATATGTTTCAGTATCATTTTCTTCATGTTTCTTGTGTTTGGACTTTGCTGAGGTTCTATTTATGGATTTATTATGTTTACCAAATTCAGAAAGGCAATAGTTACTACTTGTTTAAATATATTTTCTGCACACATACACTCACTTTGAGAACTCCAGTTACATATATATTTTTATGCTGATCTGTTAACTTAGTCAATTGTTTTGTCTTTACTTGACAAATAATTATACACATTCATGGCGGTACATAGTGATGTTTCCATACATATAAGGTATAGTGATCAAGTCAAGGTAATTAGAATATCCACCCATCATTTCAAATATTTCTTTTTATTGGGAACATTCAATATCCTCTTTCCAGCAATTTGCAACTATGTAACTATTAACTATAGTCATCTTATAATGACTTACTCTTCCTATTTAACTGTAATAATTCTGTTTCATTTGAGATAGTTTCCATTATAATACATTTATTAGTCTCCATTATAATACAAGGAAGATTGCTAAATCTTCACTGTATTTTTATCTCATCTTGTCTCACTGAATCATTTTTAATTGTTTTCTTCCTCTTTATGGTTTATATCTTCCTGCTATTCTGTATGTCTGGGTCATTTTTTATTGAATATCAGATAATGTGAACATCAACTTGTAGGTGGTAGATGTTTGTATTTCTATAAATGTTCTTGAGCTTTGTTTGGGGTTGCAGTTAATTGGAAAACGTTTGATGAGTTTGCGTTATGTTTTTAAGATTTCTTAGATGTGATTGAGCAGTACTCAGCCTAGTGTTAATTATTCTTCCCTACTGACCCAAGAAACTTACATGTATTTTACCCAAATGTTCGTCTTCCTGTCAGTCTCCAGAAAAAGGATGCGCCTCTTGACCCTATGTGAAAGCCAGGCACTGTTACTCCTAATCCTTTCTGATAGCTCTTTCCCAAGGCTTGGGTAGTGCACTGTCACTCAGCTGAATTCCCTAAGGAGACGTCTAAGGATCTCTGGAGTTGTCTATGTACTTCTCTCTTCTCTGGTATTTTGTCCTGTCAATGCTAGCAACCTTGATTTCCCAGGACTCTTAACTCTTCAACTCACGCTTATGCCTGGGATTTCCCTGCTTGTTCTGTGGCCTCAAAACTGTCAATACTGGGAAAATCATTATTTCCTCCTTTGTTTTTTGTATCTCAGAGATCACTGTTATCCATTGCCTTAAGTTCAGTGTCTTTGAAGTTATTGCTTTATGTATTTTTCTGTCGGTAATTGGTTTATTGCTTTAAGTATTTGATATGTAGAATAATGGCCAAAGACTTCAACATCCTACTTCCCAGAAGCTGTGTACAATTGACCCTTTAACAACATCGCTTTGAACTGTGAGTCCACTTATACGTCGATTTTCTCCTACCTCTGCCACTCCTGAGACAGCAAGACCAACACCAACTCTTCCTTAGCTACTCAATATGAGGACAATGAGGAAGAAGACTTTTATTATGACCCACTTAATGTATATTAAATATCCCCTCTTTTTTAGGATTTTCTTAGTGACATCTTTTCTCTTGCTTACTTTATTATAAGAATACAACATGCAATATATAGAACAGGCAAAAAGTGTGTTAGTTGGCTGTTGATCCTATTGGTACAGCTTCCAGACAACAATGGGCTATTAGTAACTAAGGTTTTGGAGAGTCAAAGTCATATGTGACTTTTTGGCTGCACAGAAAAAAGGTCACATCTGTGACCCTAATCCCTGCATTGTTCAAGGGTCAGCTATAATACCTTTTCCTCATTCATTGCAATACTCATGGCTGAGACTCCTGTAATAAAAGACAAATTAACAAGGGGAAATCATAAAACTGTATTTAACTAAAATTTTATGTGAGAGTGGAGCCTTCAGAAATGAAGTCCTAAAGATAGATCCAGAGAAAACTGTATTTTTACAGGTGGTCATGCGGAAGTGTGATGGGAGGACTAAAGGGTATACTGTAACAGTACTAATTTAGCAAGGCCTGTTTGTCCAGATTCTTCATGGCTTCCAGGTATAGGGAGTCCTGACACAAGTGCAAGGAAGGGTAACTGCAGGAGCTACGTTAAGTATGGCTCCAACGCACAAAAGGAGGGCTAATCTTTAATAAATTTTAATATGTTTTGGTTTTGTTTTACTTTGTTCATGGAAAACATTTAAATGAGAACGAAATTTAAAGTTCAAAATATAAAAATAGATGTTCGAGTAAGAAAAACTTAAGGATTTGGTTAGAAAAGGAAGACTAATTGAAAATAAAGAGATGAAACTAGAGAATGAGATGGCCTATTGAAATAATATGTTTAGTAGATAGGGGCATTTGGATTTCATAAGATTAGTAATAAGGAGCTAGTGTCAATTGTTACTTAAAAGCATTGCTTTTCAACAGTTTCCTAGGTTATGTTTTCTAAATAAAATTGTGCAAACTCAGGTTTATGAAAACACCTAAGGCAAAGCTTTTGCAAACACAATCAGTTTAAGACTAGGTTTTGATGCCTTTCCCCTCATTGTTTTAAATTTGTATCTTTTAAAATATAGAAAAATCAACATTACAGGCTAACAATTTTAGCTCTAAGGGATATATGTGTGATAAGATAATCAGTCTACTTGTGCATTTAGATTATTAACCTATCAATATGTGATTAATTAAGAAAGCTTCATCCTCAATTAACTTTTAGATGCAACCTAATGTAGAGGCAGAAACACTGTCTATGTAATTAGAAATCCAGTTGTGTTTGTGGTCCCACGTTATTCAATAAGCTTCTAAAAAGAAATTTGGACACAAACATAAAAACTGTAGATGGATTTATTCAGGGACATATAAAACAGTTATTTTAGACTTTTAACACTTACTGATCCACACATCTTCGTGTTTCTTTTACATTTACTTATTTTCATTTATTTGTTTGAGATGGAGTCTCACTCTGTCACCTAGGCTAGAGTGCAGTGGCGTCATCTTGGCTCACTGGAAACTCCGCCTCCCGGATTCAAGCAATTATCTTGCCTCAGCCTCCCAAGTAGCTGGGATTACAGGCGGCCACCACCACGCCCAGCTAATTTTTGTATTTTTAGTAGAGATGGGATTTTGTGACGTTGGCCAGGCTGGTCTTGAATTCCTGACCTTGTGATCCATTCACCTCAGCCTCTCAAAGTGCTGGGATTAAAGGTGTGAGACATCTTTTATATTTAAAAAAGCCTATTTTAATTTCTTCTTTTAAAGTCTATTTATATAGTGTTTTATATAATAAATCTTAAAAGTTTAGAGGAGGCAGATTAATAGCTAAATATGTGACCTGGTTTTCTGCTGAGGTTCTTTGTTTTTTGTTTTTTTTTTAAACGGAGTTTCACTCTTGTTGACCAGACTGGAGTGCAGTGGTGCAATCTCAGCTCACCACAACCTCTGCCTCCTGGGTTCAAGTGATTCTCCTGCCTCAGCCTCCCGAGTAGCTGGGATTGCAGGCATACGCCACCAAGCCCGGCTAATTTGGTTATTTTTAGAAATTTGGCTATTTTTAGAAAGCTGAAACTGGATCCTTTCCTTACTCCTTATACGAAAATTAATTCAAGATGGATTAGAGACTTAAATGTTAGACCTAATACCATAAAAACCCTAGAAGAAAACCTAGGTAATACCATTCAGGACATAGGCATGGGCAAGGACTTCATGTCTAAAACACCAAAAA